>NW_017617781.1:422500-615150 GCF_001879475.1 Ipomoea nil
AATTAATTACACAGGAATCAGATATTTGTTCAAAATTACACAACATGCAAGACAACCACATAGAGGTAATATTCCTCATGATTAATTTAGTAATCACTATATTTATGTTTATTTGTTTAATTTGAATCATATTTAATTTGTGTTTGTTAATATTGTTTTCAAGGATTTGTCTTCTGGAGATGAGGTCACTACACCCATAAAGGAAAAATCCAAGGGTGACGGTGAAATTGATGCTGATGAAGTTGAACCACTCAAGCGCTCAGTGAAACGTTTTTTTGAATGATCAGTATTCTACTAATGTTGTGGGAAAGAAAATGAAGACGATTGTGAAAGAACTCAAAGAAGAGAAGCTTTGATCACAAATAGTATAACCAATGTATCCTACTTCTTTTATTTCATTATAATTTCATTTTCAGTATTGCCTACATTTTGTTTTCAAACAAAGTTGATAATCATGAAGAAGGTAGAACACAGAGAGGGGAGGAAGAAAACTGTGTGGCTTATTATTCTCATCATCTTTACATTCTGTTGTTCTCTTCTATTATATACAGCTAGAAGAAGATGATTAAGTAAGGGAGGAAGAAAACTAACAGAAGAAACATAAAAGCTAACTACTAACAGAATTTGTTATATGCTAGTTACAAAGGTGAAAGAGAGTTATTGGGCTTCTATGTTGAGTTCTTCTGACTTGAAGCTTCTATCTGTTGATATCCCCCCGCAAGCTGGAGGATACATATTATGGAGACACAGCTTGGAGATGAAGTAGCAGAAGGTACTATGTGCTTGTGGCTTTGTAAACACATCAGCAAGCTGATTTGAGGTAGTAACATGGAGTAGTTTCAACACACCTTTTTGGAGTTTTTCCCTTACTAAATGACAGTCAATTTCAATATGTTTAGTCCTCTCATGGAAGACTGGATTCTCAGCTACTGCAATAGCAGACTTGTTGTCACAGTACAGCATTGCTGGAGGAGTTCCAGCTATCCCCAAGTCTTGCATTAGGTAGATCAACCATTGGATTTCACAAGCTGCTGTGGCAAGGGCCCTATATTCTGCCTCAGATGAGCTTCTGGAGATGGTCACCTGCTTCTTGGATTTCCAGGAGACTAAAAGTATTGCCAAGGAACATGCAGAACCCTGTGATGGACCTTCTAGTATCTGGACAAGCTGCCCAATCAGAGTCAGTGAATCCTTTAAGTTGAAGATAGGATGTAGCTGAGAAGAAGAGGCCTTGTCCTGGAGCTGCTTTTATATATCTAAGAACCCTATGAGCTACCTGCATATGTATATCAGTGGGGTAGTCTAGGAACTGAGACAGTTGTTGGATAGCATAGCTGATGTCAGGTCTAGTGATAGTTAGATACAATAGTTTGCCCACAAGTCTCCTGTATTGAGTAGGATCTTCAAGTAGATTGCCACTAGTCCTGCTGAATTTAATAGATGTAACCATGGGTGTATTAGCAGGTTTACAATGTAAAAAACCTGCATCTTCAAGTAATTCCATGGTATATTTTCTTTGTGTCATTGCAATTCCCTTATTACTTCTGGCAACCTCCAATCCCAGAAAGAAACTTAAGGAGCCCAAGTCCTTAATGTGAAACACATCATCTAAATGTCCTTTGATCTGCTTTATTTGGCTCAAATCAGGACTAGCAATCACCACATCATCAACATATACAAGTAAGGCTACAAATTTATCATCTTTGCCTCTGGTAAATAAAGAAGAATCAGAGACAGCCTGCCTAAAACCCATACCAAATAACTCATGAGTCAACTTGACATTCCACTGCCTGCTAGCTTGCTTTAAACCATATAAAGACTTCACTAACCTGCAAACTTGTCCAGGTTTGGGTGATGTGAGGCCAGGAGGTAGTTTCGTATAGACTTCTTCACTCAATTCTCCATGCAGGAATGCATTGTTAACATCTAGCTGGTGTAAAAACCAGCCTTTAATAGCAGCAATAGCCAGTAGCATCCTGATTGTTGTTATTTTGGCAACAGGACTAAATGTGTCCAGATAGTCTAGCCCAGGTGTTTGAGTGTACCCTTTGGCCACAAGCCTAGCTTTGTGTCTTTTTATGGTCCCATCAGACTTGAGTTTGGTCTTGTAGACCCATTTACAGCCTATTGGCTCTTTGTTAGGAGGAAGTTCTGTGATGATCCATGTGTTATTTGCCTCCAATGCCTTGAACTCAGCTTCCATGGCTTTCCTCCAACACTCCTTCTTTATGGCCTCATTATAGTTCTTTGGCTCTTTGATATCTGAGATGTTGACAGCAAGGGCTTTGTATCTCTCTGACAGATTATCATAGGATAGAAACTTGGAGATGTTTGTCTTGCAGCCACATTCTGACAGCTATAATCTTTGAGATAGTTAGGTGTTGTTTTTGTTCTGGTTGATCTTCTCTGTTGAGGTGCATCTGTGGGAATGATCTCAGTATTAGTGGCTTCACTTGTCTGAGATTCCAGGGACTGGACTTCAGGTAAAACCTGCTCAGTAACAGGCATAAGGACATGATCCTCAGTATCCAAATAAGGTGTATTTTCAGATGGCAGCACTAGATTATCATGATCCTTCTTTTCTAACTTCTGAAAGGGAAATATATTCTCATAAAAAGAAACATCTCTTGACACAAAGACTTCCTTTGATTCCACATCAAAAAGTTTGTATCCTTTCATGCCATTTGCAAAGCCTAGGAGAATGCACTTCCTAGCTCTTGGTGAGAATTTATTTCTTAGGCAGCTTGGAACAACAGCAAAAGTTAGGCAACCAAACACCCTAAGATGTTGATACTGTGGCACCTTATCAGAAAGGATTTGATATGGAATTTGATTGTTCAAGGCTGCAGATGGGAGTCTATTGATCAGATAGATAGCATGGAGGATACAATCTCCCCAAAACTCCTCAGGAAGGCTTGCCTGGAACCTTAATGCCCTTGACATGGACAAGATATGACCATGCTTTCTTTCAACAACACTGTTCTGCTGTGGTGTGTATACACAGGATGTTTGATGAATGATACCCTTATGTTGATAGAATTCTTCCATGAGAAATTCTTTTCCATTATCTGTCCTTATACATTTAACATTTTTCCCAAATTGTGTACTGACTAGCTCATAGAAGGTTTGCATAAGCTGTTTAACTTCACTTTTCTTCCTCATAAGATATATCCATGTAGCTCTGCTATAATCATCTACCAATGTTAAGAAATACTGGTAACCATAGATTGTGGGTACATGATATGGTCCCCATATGTCAGCATGAATGAGATCAAAGCAATTATTTGAGACAGAAACACTAGACTGAAAGGGAAGTCTTCTTTGCTTGGCTAAATGGCAACAGTCACATGTAGTAGGCTTGTCATTACAAATTTTACTGTCTAATGTATGAAGAAACTTCATTTTGTTAACAGAAGTGTGGCCTAATCTAGCATGCCAGAAGCTACAAGAATTAACAGCAAGATTACAGTGAGAAAAATCAGGAAAGTTGAGCTGATAGAGTCCTTTCCTTAGCTTAGCCATACCAATCATCCTTCCAGAGTGTTGATCCTGTATAACACATTGGTTAGAGTGAAACCATATACTGCAGTTTGAATTTCTCATGAGTTCTCCCAAGGAGATCAAATTGTACTGGAAAATAGGCACACACAACACATTCTGCAAGATTAAGTCAGCAGATAACTGGATGGTTCCAATGTGAGACACCTGAGCTTGGTGTCCATTTGGTAGGTGCACATATATCCCTTGCACCCTTTTTGATGTCTGTAGTAGATGTTCATTGCATACAATATGGTGTGTAGCACCACTATCAAGAATCCAATATGATGATTAGGAATTATCTAAGACAGATGCAGGATTAGCTGTCTTACCTTCCAATTTGACATCAGGAATGAAGTTTGCTGATATAGCATTGACTTGAGGAGTATCATCAAGGGGGGAACTCCTTGTTCTTTCTTGTTGCATGAACTCCAGGAATCTTCTATAATCATCCTTAGTAGTAGAAGAACCAATCTCTAGGGAGTTAATTATCTTCTTGCAGAGAGGATTGGACTTGATTTGCAGACCCCATGCCCTTGTTTCTTGGCTTCCAACCAGGAGGGTAGCCATGTTTCTTGTAACATTTGTCAACTGTATGTCCTGTGTACCCACAATAACTACACACAGGTTTTTGCTTCTGATTTGGGAAGGGTCTCCTGCCATTACTATCATATTTTGTGAAGAAGGCAATGGCCCCTGTCACACTGTCTCCTAAGGTGTTTGGGGTAATTCCCACTTGCCTTTCTTGTTGGGAAACCATAGAGAAAGCCTCTCCAACACCAGGAAGGGGTTTCATCAGCATAATCTGTTGTTTGACATTTGTGAAGTTCTCATTCAACCCAATCAGGAAGGCTGTCAACATATCATTTTCAAGGTGTGTTCTGACCTTCTCAGATAAGTCAGATCCACACTTACAACTAGGGGAACATTCACAAGAGGGGGCAGGCCTCAAAACAACTAATTCATCCCATAACAGTTTAATCTGAGTGAAATACTCATTTACTGAAAGGTTACCTTGCCTTATCTGATGAATTTCAGCTTGGATTTCAGCAATGCGAAAGATGTCTTGTTGACTGAAACGTTTCTTCAGATCTTTCCATACTCCATCCGCCGTATTGATCCATAGAACACTTCGTGCTATAGTATGTGAAACAGCTCTGAGGATCCACGATAGAACCATCGTGTTGCATTGATCCCAGTAGAAGAACTTGGGATCAGTCTGAGATGGAGGCTAAGAGGATTGGCTCGATCATTTGGATCAAGGATCGGATGTGCAGCAAATGCCGGAATGGGAATTGGATTTGTAGGGATAGGTATTCTCCACGCCATAGCTTCATGGAAGCTCTGATACCATGTTGATAATCATGAAGAAGGTAGAACACAGAGAGCGGAGGAAGAAAACTGTGTGGCTTATTATTCTCATAATCTTTACATTCTGTTGTTCTCTTCTATTATATACAGCTAGAAGAAGATGATTAAGCAAGGGAAGAAGAAAACTAACATAAGAAACAGAAAAGCTAACTACTAACAGAATTTGTTATATGCTAGTTACAAAGGTGAAAGAGAGTTATTGGGCTTCTATGTTGAGTTCTTCTGACTTGAAGCTTCTATCTGTTGATAAACAAACTTTTGAATCTGCTACTATGTGTCAACTTTTTATATATTACATCATCTCTTAAATTTTTCATACAATTACACAATAAGATGAACAATATTCATCCCGTGCTATCACACGGGTATCATACTAGTTTGAATATAAAATAATAAAATTTATATTTTTATTTTTGAAGCTAGGCCCGTGTGACCCGCGAGCCCACATGAAGCGGGCTTGGGCTGTGTGTTTTCCAGTCCACAAAAGCCCAAAAAAAAAAAAAAAAACTCGCGGTGGGACGGGCCAACCCGCATTGACACCTCCGTGGGCTTAGCTAGCTATTTAAGTATATTATTAATCGATCGAAACTGAACTCCCAAACTCGTAAAATAACCGAAATATCGGAAAACTGAAATTTTTTTTCTCGATCAGTTCGATTATTGGTCGGTTAACCAATATTTTGCTCACTCCTACATTAGATTCTAATCACTCAATGTTGATTGCAAATTTAACATTCCCATAGATCTTTGATTTACCGTTGTTTGATGCCCGAGTTGAATATTTTCTTTGGAAGTATTTTTCGCATCTCTCTGTGTTGTGCCAATTCCACTATTCTGACCAATTCATTTGATATTGGTTCATCCCCACTACTTGCTTGTCCTTGGTTCATCTCTATTTGTTATGGCCAATACATTTTTTCTACAATATTGTATGAATTATATACACATAATAGTAAAGAAAGTGTGGCAACATAAACAAATTAGGGAGCTTTATATCACCTGAAATATCCAAATACTCTTCTGTTGGAGGTTGAGTGATAAGTGATAACAAGAATCTCTTTTGCCATAACCATATTTTCTGCCACCAGATTCTATTATACCACATCCACTGGCAATACAGTTGCAGTTGCCTACAACACAAAAGAAGTTGGAAATTAAGAATATGAAGATGCAAGAAATTATAAATTAAGTTTACTTTAGTAACAATTCCATGAGTGGGTCTTTGGGGACATTTTCTTCTATTATTATGCCCTTGACTCTCGCAGATAGAACAATGCAAATTAACAAACTTCTTAGACAAATGCACTCCACCTTTAGTTAATTCATTAGCATACTTGTTTCTCAATTTCCATTCCTAAGCTAGGTCTTCCAAACTTGGCAGTATATAACGGTGGCAATGAGGAATCTCGATCTCTATCAGTAGCTACCCACTCCTCATGACATGCTAATAGACTTATAGAACCTGCATATATATGCCTTGAGAAATGTTGGGATTGCAACATAATCATATATAGGACCTTTCCCATGCTTCAACAATATTGCACAAACATTATGTTTGCATGGTATAGCAGTGAGCTCTGATCTCCGATCCTACAAGTGCAAGTTTTATTTTCTAGATCCACCTTAATTGTACGTGTTGACCTTCATACATTCCCCTTACTACAAACACAAAATCATCACTTTGATGGCCCAAATACCCTCCAACTTGTCTCTCAAGTACGTATTTGAATATTTGCAATAATAGTTGGGCATATATATAGTTCCATTCCACTTCAAATTAAAGCAGCCTAGCTACGCTCATAAAGTCTAATCATGATGATCGCCAAGCAATTAATCAATGCATGCATTATCCCTAGCATATTTTATCATTGCATTAAAAAACTCACAAATATTATTATCAAGCATTTCACATTGTGCACGTACTGCAAGTAAAATATAATGAGACTTAGACCACTGAGATGAGTGTTTATCAGCCAACCATGTAAACACATCCCTATCTATTTCCCTCAAGTCTAAAATTGTTAACTGTGGTAGCTCTAGCTACTACTTCAAAGGTTTTTCAATGTATATGTCTATCTATCACAAAATCTGTGTCTAACCCCTGATAAGAGTGTAAGACTGTCTCAATTAAGTGCAGGAATCAAGCCATATATTTTGCTTGAATTGTCTGACATAAAGGTAAATGTTGGTTGTCTCATCTCATCAATTTGGAGGTCTCCTGGCCTTTCAGCATTTCTAAAAACTAGAACCAAGATTCTTTGCTCTGATCTCAACCTCTACAACAACGTATGTATGCAACAGGGAAGATTCCATCATTACCATCAATCAAATTTGCCCCTTAGATGACATGCATGCATCCATCTACCCCAGTAGTTATAGGTCTGCCCGCAATATATAAACCCTTCTCTACATATATACCTCTCAACAAATGTGCATCCTAAGGAATCGATGCTTCTCATCCTCATATACCAAATCATATCACTCAATTTCACAAAGCTAAGCAAGAAGGTACGTGTTTGATTTGTTTTCTGAAATTCTGCACAGTAACTCTTCTTAAACTTTTCTTCAGCTAGCTTCACCCCGGCCTTATCTCATTTTTAGCCAAACTTACAGGCCGGCTTGCCTGTCAGTGATCGAGTAAAATGTGGTCATCACTACTCACCTTGCCTTTAAAGTCTTTCATTGTTCAAGTAGGACAGTCATGAATGGCCTTCTTCAATTCCACCTTTTAGCAACAATATAATTATGGAAGTCGATCACCATTTCATTTTCAAACATCCATCTCCATGATTGTCATGTAAGGGCGATATGATGTAATCCTCCAACACTTATCATCTTTAATTTGTTAAATCCAACATTTAGTTTCCACGGACAATTTTCATGCTTGCATTTCATCACGTACAACCACTCTAACCTTATCATTTTTATCAAATATAAATTCCTTGCCATTGGCAAATTAAATGCATAATTAAGCACAACTTCCCTCAATTTAGCCTTAGTGTTAAACATTAATCCAAGCTACGCAAAATGTTGGTGTGTACGTTCATGTCAATTTTAGGCCGGTCTGAAACTATGCAGCTTCCTGGCCTTTCCCTCACTCTCATATCCTTTCAAACTTCCTTCATCAGACATGTTAACGACCTCATTTGTATTAACAGTTTGAGTGATAAGTTCTTCATTTCATCAAATCAACACCTCCATACTATACATTAACATCTTTTTCTAGTAATTTCTTTTTTACCATGAACAAAAAAATAATGAAATTTCAATTTTACTTGTAACTTCTTTTTTCATAGAATTTAATTTTCAATCCTCTTCAATTATTTTTCGCGAACCAAATGGTCCGATCCCTTAAAAATGTTAATATATATTATTAAATAATTCAAACATGTCGGAATATTATTATTGTGTTGTCAGTTTAATTTGTTGATCACATCACCATTTCTTATTTTCAATATATATATTTGAAAAAAAAAAAAAAACATAAACTATCATACAAAGAAATTAAAACGAGGGTAAATCCCCCTGAGCGGCCACAACCAAGTTGGTAAATCTGTTAATTAATTTGATAATAACAAGGTTATATTACAAGTTACAAGTTTAGCTCCCAACCGAATGACTTATTATTAGTTTTATTGGTTTGAAGCAGTCAATTATTATGGGTAATCTAGCTACACTGAATTAGATGCAAAATATTCTATTTTGATAAATGTAAATGTAATAATTATTTACCAAGACTATGTGGTCTAATGGTATCCGGGTTGGACTTCCATTTGGAAGGTTACGAGTTTGAGCCTGAGAAAGTATATGAACAGATACTACAATGTAATAGGGCCAGTAACATTCAAAAAAAAATGTAATAATTATTTGCAATTTCTTCTTTGAAAATTCATGACCGAATAAGTAAATTTAAATTCTTTCACCTCATAAAGTATTGAAATTGTTTTAGCCTTAGCTTAGCTTGGATCATCATCATTCAACAAGTCATTATATTGTGTAGTGTAGTCGCTTTCTTACCGGGTTGTGTTGTTTATATTATGCATGGGAATGGCAATGGCAATGCAATCCGACAACGACAGACTTGAATCTCATCAAATTAAAGGGATATATAGATGGGATGTTGATTGCTGTTGTTTGAAGACATTCTTCCCCAACGTGATTTTCTGTACCAACATACATGTTCCTCTTCTTTCAAACCATGTGAAACCTAACTTTCTTTTTTAAATTTCTTTTCTAAATTTTTGTTTTTGCATTATTGCTTCTATACATACATACATATATATATATATATATATATATATATATATATATATATGCCGACACAATTATTATTATATGGTGGTGATAGATGCATAATGTACGTTGTATATCCAGCACATGCACTATATTTGTGAAATAAATAAATAATCTGTCACATGCATACAAGATAGAATCAGATAGCACTCTATAACATAACATGGCTTTAAAGTTTTGTTTTCTTCTTTTCTTTTTTCTACATGAGAGAGAAGTGATAGAGAGACAGAATCACATTATTTAAATGAATTACCTGAAGTTTAATATATATCAAATTAGGCCTATGATTCTTAATGGCCGAAGTAAGCTATAACATAAATGGTATAGTAAATGGTCTAGTATTAAAATAGATCTAAAATTTAATATTATTATCAATATTAAATACCAAAATATGGTAGTTAGTAAGGAATAAGGTCCAAATTGACTACTGAATGTAACCTGAAAATGCAATTAGGTCACTGAACGAAAAAAAATATGCAATTAGACCACTGAACGCCCGAAAAATAATGCAATTTCACCTGATAGCATGTTACCACCCATTTCATCAGGTTACCTGCTTATGTGGATGATGAGTTGTTATTTTTAATAATTTTTAATAATAAATTCTAAAAATTAAAATTTAAAAATTAATTTGAAAAAAAAAAAAAAAAAAAAAAAAAGAACGTCAGGGTTGTAACACCCCTAAATTTTAAAACTTTTAACGCTTATGAAATAAAGACAATTCTATTATCAAATCTCAAACAGAGCATAACTAAACATAATTGTCGGGGTGCTATGCCACATCTGAGCTGGAGAACTCAGATGCACAGGCTAAACTATCCAAAGAACAGAAATCCTCAAATCAAAATCTAGTACAACTTCAAGGCACGCAGGCCGATAAAAGAACTAATCTAGCTAGGTCCATGGGTCCGACTAGCGCGCTCCGGAGCTACTCATCTGTGCCTGAAAGCCAAATATATCTGTTCAGCGAATAATGCTGGTAACCCACTCCAACGCGTTAAGTACAATATAGGTAGATATATAAGGAATATCATTTTGAAGCCGGAATACATATATACTAATGAAACTCTAATTTAAAACCGAGAGTAGACTCAATCAAGCAATGGTAGACACATTCAATATAATTAATCACACACATAAATATTCTAGCATGCACCCTAAGGTCACAAGACTATTCCATATCAATCATATCAATATTCGATTACTATTTCAGCCACAATCAACAATAAAACACGTTTACACATTTGGTGGTGCCGCAAGACCCTTCACGTGTCCATACACGAAGTGTCAATGCATATAGCTCTGACATGGCCCCGCAGCACCCTACTTGTACTGTAGCACAAGGAGATTGATCGCAACCAATCGATGAACCGCAGCTCATTTATATCATAACGTTTGATCGCAACCAAACGGTGGACCGCAGCCCTATTATCATGTATATCTGATCGCAACCAGATTAAGGACCGCAGCCCTATATATATATATATATATATATATATATATATATATATATATATATATATATATATATATTAACACATAAGGAGGGGAATCATCGGGGAACACTTATCCTAATATAACTCATACCTAACAAACCACATCAAACTACTCACGACACTCCTAAGGGGTCATACACCTTCCTCCTAGGCCAACGGGATACCAATTCAACTAGCATGCGATACACAAGACTCTTTCATCCTAAGAATGGTACCCGATACATCAAACTAGACTCACATACAACAAATGGGGTGGAGGGCCACCCGGTGGCGACGAACCATAAGCCAGCGGGTGCCCGGCGAGCAGTTGTCTGCCCGCTGGGAAGAGGGCACGGGCAGCGGGTAGGTGGCGGGTACCCCTGCCCCCACCTACCCCCCACTGACTCCTATGTAATATTTTGGTCTCGGGATCCTTCGTGGAACCCGAAGCCATGTCCAGACACATTCAAACACAAACGACGACACCATGTATTCAAGTAACTGATTTAACCCAAGAATCACACCAAATACATCCTAACACGAATCCTAAACATGCCAAGACTCAACACCCGAACATGCAAAATCCCACCCAAACATACCAAGAGTTAACACAATACGAAATCCACGTTTATAACCCTAGGGCTCTAGTCATAATTAAAACACAAAGATCGTTTATATAACATATCATAGAATCAAGAAGAGTTAATTCCAGCAATGGTCCTCCGACAATATTGATTTTCCAAAATTAATCATCGACTTTTAATTTGGACATTTTACGTCCTTCTACTTTCAATTTCTTTCCAATTGAGGTCCTTTCGTCAGATTACGGTAAATAGGACTTTAAATGAAAGGGTAAAGTAGTCATTTCATCTTCATAATGTATAATTCTTCATTTTTCACCCTAATATGCGCGACTTCGAACATCAGATTCACTTAATTGCTTAATCCCTAAATCACTCGAAGAACAAAATTCCATTATGTATTAAGCAATTAAGTGAATCTGATGTCCAAAGTCGCATATACAAGAAAGAAATACGAAGAATTATACATTAGGCAGATGAAATGACTACTTTACTCTTTCATTTAAGGTCCACTTTACCGTAATCTGACGAAAGGACCTCAATTGAAAAGAAGTTGAAAATCAAGGGACGTAAAGTGTCCAAATTAAAAGCCAGGGACTAATTTTGGAAAATCAATATAGTCGAAAACACCATATCAATCTCAGGCAAAGCCTTATCAAAACTCAAACACTGAATCATTTATCAAAGGAGCCAATGAAGAAGATTATAGCAAGGAAAATAGGTTTTGTTGAGACATGGGTTACCTCTTAGCCTTAATTAGAATCCTTGGCTACTAAGGTTCTTTCTCTAAGATCTCCTCCTCGTGATTCCTCCTACGTTTGGTGACAAGGAATTCATGGGTTCTTGTGTGGTGGAATCTATTGTGGTGAGATTTCTAGGTGCCTCCTAGGTCCTTATATATATATATATATATATATATATATATATATATATATATATATATATATATATATATATATATATATATATATATATATATATATATATATATATAAGAGCCCTAACTAAGGTCTGAATGGTAAGGATTCACTTATTCTATTTCTTATAGGACTAAAGGTTTGGTTTAAGGATAAGGGTTCATGATCCATGGTGGCCCCTTCTTAATTAATTAAGGGGATTTAAACCTCTTTTAATGGTAAGCAGTTAAATAATTAGTCTGGGTTACAGGCCGTAACACAGGGTGTTACAAGGGTGGCCGTCGGCCACCCTTCGCCGCTTTCCTCCTCCTTCGTCTCCGGTTGGAGACGAAGAGCCTGTCTTCGTCTCTGACCGGAGACGAATGAAGGGGGAAAGTGGGGTCTCACGGCACCCCCGACGTTTTTTTTTTTTTAATTATTATTTAAAATGCCAACTCACCATCCACGTAAATGGGTAACCTGATAAAATGTATGGTAGCTTGCTATCAGGTGAAATTGCATACATTTAGAGTGTTCAGTGGCTTAATTGCATTTTTTCGTTCAATGGCATAATTGTATTTTCAAGTTACGTTCAGTGGCCAATTTGAACCTTATTCCTAGTTAGTAATAATTAAAACTCAATGAAGATGTTATAGTCAAATAAAACAACTACAATTATCATACAAATATTACTCAATAATGATGTGAGCCATACTTTAATGACCCAAGATAAGTCTCAAATAGCTTGTTCAAAATATGTTTTAGAGTCTTAGAGACGCATAAAACTAAAATATGTCGGAAATTAAAGGGAAACCAAACAAACAGTTTTAATAGACCATAATGCCCTAAATTGGCCCAAAGGTTCAAAACTAAATGATATTTAATAATGAATTTATGAGTTAATAATATGCTAAACCATTCCTAAAACATGTTTTTTTTAATGTTTAATTATAATAATAAAATAATTTAAATATTGCTTAGATTTGTATATTAATATATTTTAAATAAATTGCAATACTTGAGGCAATTTAATATGAACTTTAATATTAAATTAAAATTCAAATAGCAAATTAAAACTTAATATTTGTCCTAAATTGAATGCTAATTTAATAATGATTGAGTTTGAGAAAATTCATTTGGTTTTAATGAGTTATATATATTGGTTTTTTCTTTTTTAGCATATATACGATGTTTGGTATTCCCCGTAGTTTAAGATTGCAATCAATATGTTGATAGTGTAATATAAAATTCCATAGTTAAAGCAGCCCCATTAGGGGTTTTTGGACCAGGTTTTGAGGAGAGAGAGAAAGTACGGTGTATAAGGGCATCCTCAATAGTTTAGATTTTTTTTCAAGTTTTTGTGGGTTCAATCTTCACTTTATCATTCATTATCTTACTTAATCCCAAAAATCCTTCTTCCCATTAGTTTAGATTTTTTCTCAATTTTTTTATGGACTCACCATTTATTTTACTACTAGTTTTTTACGCGCATTACGCGATTGGGATAATGCCCAATATTATTATTTTTTTAAAACAAGTACTTTAAAATATATCAAGGCAAAATTATATTGGAATTGTTCATGCATAGATAATTGAATGTTAAATTTGCGTATTTAAATAGACAATTCTAAATTTACAAATGCAAGATAATATAGTCAAGATTGATTATAATTGTCAATAAAATAATTGTATAGGTATGGTTGAAACCAAATACGGGACATAAGGGAGAACAAATAAAAATTAGGGCATAAAATATTAAATATATACTAATATTGAAGAGCTAACGGCTGATTGCCAAACAAGGACATTGCGAGATAGTTTCACACTTCAATTTGTTGTGTGATTTGAATACTCTTTTTGTCAATAAATCCCCAAGTAGTTAATATGATTGGCTTAATTATATTTTGTTATTTTGTTATTTTTTAAAAACAATTATTATTATTATTATTATTATTATTATTATTATTATTATTATTATTATTATTATTATTATTATTATTATTATTATTATTAAATATATGTATACCCTTAGGTTATTTTACATGTTAATCTAAACAGTTTTTTTCAAATATCTTTTTACCAACCGTTGATATAATTCGCTGGTCAAATTCGCTAAAATAATCCACTAACGCTAATCGCTAACTGCTGATTGTCAAACAAGGACATTGCGAGATAGTTCTTGCTTCAATTTGTTGTGTGATTTGAATACTCTCTTTGTCAACAAATTCCCCAAGTAGTAAATATAATTGGCTTTATTAATTATATTTTTTTAATTTTTTCATGGTATTAATAAAATACTTGGTAAATAAACATATAGCATTATTTTGTATTATAACTTTGATATTTAATTAAATAATAATGCACAAAAAAGATAATAGACAATGTAGTGAATATAATCAATTGATGAATTTGAATGTAAAGAATTTTTACATTGGAGAAATATAAAGACAATATAACTAATAAAATTATTTCTCTTAATTAATTTATTGATAATGAATAATTTTTTTTAATAAAGACATTGTAGGGACAATGTAGCGATTATAATCAATTGATGAATTTGAATGTAAAGAATTTTTATATTGGAGAAAAATAAATACAATATAACTAATGAAATTATTTCTCTTAGTTTTTTTTTTTTTTTTGAATGGTTATTTCTCTTAGTTAATTTATTGATAATGAATATTTTTTTTAAATAAAGTCATTGTAGACACATAATTCTAAATTAAAGAAATGCATATGTATTATTTTTTGTTGTAGCTACTAAATTATTATTTAATTTAATAAGAGGAAAATAGAGTACTAATTATGCCAACTTTGATTGGGATGTGGTTCGAACCTAAGACCTTTCTTATTGAAATCAATGAGTAAGTTAACGGTGAACTAACCGAAATTAAAGGAAAAAATAATATTTAACGGAAAAGTTAACAGAAAATCATATTCATTAAGGATAAATGAGTAAATCTTAAAGAAATATTAAAATCTGATCAATCTGAGCCATTCATTTGATTAAAAAATTTGACCGTCATTTTTTCTACCCATTATAGGCCTAACTCTTTTGGGCTCTTATTAGTATATATATATATATATATATATATATATATATATATATATATATAGTAGATATTTTAATTATTATTTTTATTTATTATCATTATAATTTTTAAAAATTATAATTATAATTATTATTTTATTATATTTAAATTAAACATATCAAAATTCAAATAATTTTATAATTATAAATATTTTAATGTATCAACATCTAGTTGAAATGATAATTATAAAATTAAATTACTAATAAATATAATATTTAAAATTAAATTATATAGTATATGACTAAAAGAGATTATATAAACAAAAATAATTTTATCAAAACAAAATAAAAATTGTGGCCGTTGCTGCATAGCAACGGCCAAAAGATTAAAAATAAAATAACAAAGCTAAATGAAGACGCCTCAAGTGGCGTCTATTGCCTGACAAAAATTCAACCTTAAAATTTTTACTATTTCAAAAACTAGGTAAGATCCCCTATTGGTATGCTCTTTGGATATTGCAGAATGTTGAGGTTCTTTGTCTTCTTGTGTGGGCTCCACAAAAGAAAGAAGAAAGCATTTCATTTTGCGTGGACTGCAAATTTGCGCTTAGTCGACGCGTTTATAGGCTTTAATTTAATTTTTTTGAGGGGGTTTTCTGACATTTTGTTGTTTTTTTTTTTAATACCACATTCTCTCATTTTCTCTTTTCTAATCACACCTACAAAAATTTTTCAAAAATCACATCAAAACCCTCACTATTAAGGTCTTTAAGGATGCCCTTAGTTTGGTTAAGATTGGATATTTATACCAATTATTTATTTATTTATTTATTTGTTTGTTTTGAAAGGAAAGATAGAAATGCATTAATGAGACTAAATGAAACACGGATAAAAGGAGGAAGAGTGACAGATTAAACCCCCTAAACATACTGGTTTAAAGTCAAATGTACTATTAATTAAGTTAAATTTTTTGGAGAATGTAAAGTATATTTTGCATATATTCATTAAAGTTACATTTTAGGAAATATTATTTCAAGAAAGATAATATCACTTTTGGTCTTTTAACTATCAATTTGATCATTTTTAATTTTTCAATTTTTACAAATTGACCAATTTTGGTTTAAAATGCTCTCAATGTTACAAAACTTCATCCTCTCCATACAATGATATTTTAAATTGAATTTTAGTGATTCAAAAATATCGAGGGATTAAAAGTGGATGATCAAATTGAATTGAAAGTTGAAGACTTCGGTGAAAATTTCATTATAATTGAGAGAAAAAAAAATACTAATACTAACTCTTAACTCTTTCGAGATAAACATAATAGAAGTAATTTTATAATGTTTAGTATCAATCTTGTATGATGATACAATGTCGTATACTCTATAAACTCAATATCAAGAGTAATCATGGAAATGACGATTCTACAAACGTGATGTCCTCCATTCTTCCAAAAGGCTAAATCCCAACCCTGGTAACTAGACATTTGCTCACTGCACACAAGGAACTTCTCTCACTTTGAGAGGTTGCTCCCACACTGCCGTTGGTGAGATTCGATCCCTAGTCATTTTTCCAAACTTTCACTTCTGTGTCCAGTTGAGCTGTCCATGCGGATTACGTGATGTCTTCCATGCATGTAGAACAGGTCGCTAATAGCTAGGGATAGACCGTGACGAAGATACTTCAAATGCAAATTAGCAGTGTGTAAATTGTGCACAACATATTTTTGTATATAAAAGAAAAAAATGAAAACTATTTAAAATTTAAAATATAAAGTTAAAACATTTATTTATTTTTATCTGACTATCTATTTGCTTATTCAATTGACTAGCCATTACACATGAAAACTAATTCGATTTATACATGTTACAGAAAAAAAAAAAAAAGACGTGTTATCTCATCTACACAATTAATGGGTATAAAGGTAGATTTATGTTGTGAATACAATTTTTTTTTTTTTTGAACAAAATTGTACGGAGTATTAAATATGTAAATTGGTTACATCCAGCTGGGTAATATGACCAGATTTAATGTCCCAATTCGTAATTAATGAGCCGTGCCACCATGGGCAATCGTTATATCCTGCACCACGGCACGCGTAGCATTGTGTGTCCCGCGTCTCCCAAAACAACATCATTTTGGTAAGTTATGTAGGGAGTTGACGTGATTATGTGTATTTGTTTATACAATTATGTGTATTATATAATTATGTTCATTTTTTATACAATTATGTACATTTTTTATACAATCATGTCCATCTTTTTTATATAATTATGTACATCCGAAATGTGTATTATGTTAAGAGTTGATGTTTATTATGTTAAAAGTTTATGTATATTATGTATTATGTTAGATTATATGTATAATCTTTTTTTTTTTTTAAAGTATGTGTATTTTGTTATACAATTATATACATTCATGTATACAATTATGTGTATTCTAATATAAAATTATGTACATTTTTGAACATGAATTTTTTTTTTTTTTTACAGAAAATTAACCGCCAACACAGGGTAGCAAAATTTCAAAAAAAAAAAAAAATCTGAAACGACGTTGTTTTGCATCAGGGCGCACAATGCAATGCGCGCCCTGGTGCAGGATATAAATTCCCCATACGCGGGGCACATCATAGGCAAGACCAGCAATAATTAAATGCAACATAATTGTATTTTGACAAACCAAAATTATTAAAAAGGAACCAGGCCCAAATTGGTCATGTAATTAGGCACTAAACGGGAAAAAAAAAGTGTAATTGAATCACTGAACACTTTAAATATATGTAATTTTACCTGATAACATGTTAATCTCCATTTCTTTCGATTGTCTACTTACATGTATAGTGAGTTAACATTTTAAAAATAATTTTTAATTAAAAACTTTTTAAAAAAAATGTCGGGATGCCCGCCGACCATCCTCTTCCCCCCTCCTTTGTCTCCGGTTGAAGACGAAGAGAGATCTCTAGATCTTCGATCGGATACGAATGACGGGGGGAAGGGGGTGTAAATCCAACGAACCAAGGCATCTCGTTCGTTGGACTTACAGTGGCCGACGTTTTTTTTTTTTTTTTTTTTTTTTTAAAATTAAAAATTAAAGAAAATTGTATTTTTCGTCCCTAAGTTATAAGTTAATTGTAGAATTTGTCTTCGAGTGTTGGTCATGCTCACTTTTCGCCCCTAAGTTATCATTGGTGTTGCGCTTTTTGTCCTTTCGTGCTCACTTTTTGCCCCTGAGTTATATTAAAATTGCAAATTTCGTCCCTAATGTTTTATTTAGTAAAGGGACAAAAAATACAACATCAATGATAACTTAGGGACGAAAGGCAATTATAATCAACATTTATGGACGAATTCTACAATTACCCTATAACTTAGGGACGAAATGTGCAATTTTCCCTAAAAATTATTTTTAAAATGCCAACTCATCATCCACGTAAGCAGGCAACTGGAAGAAATAGATGTTAACATGCTATCAGGTGAAATTGCATATATTTGGGATGTTCAATGACCTAACTACACCTTTTTTTTTTTTTTTTTTTTGGTAGTGTAGGAACTGGAGATCCTAACATCACCATCTAATATAAAAAAAACAATATTAAATAGTTATAATCAAATCAAATAAATTTATGACTGTCACTAGGTAATTACTTACCATCAGTCACCCTAGCTCTACAAAGTTGGAGTATAACGATCAGTGGATCTACGGAATCAACATTACAGTAAGGCAAAATAGAATCCACGTGCTCGTCCCACAGGGTTATCGTCAGACGAATCTACCTGAAGAAAATAACTTAATTGTGAACGTGCTGAACGCTATATTTATAGTTAAACAAATCAAAAAGCCATCTAAAAGAATACCTATCGGGAATCTTCAATGACGAAATCAATCAACCTTTGAGGATTTCGATTGACTTGGATAACATTTGGCTCAGTAATGGAAATTGCACGGCCAATCAAATCTACAAGGATAAACCAAACCATTTTAAGTTGACAGTCATGAATGTATTATTAATATATCAAAAAGACCAAAAAAAAAACCCCAATATAGAACAAAATTATAACAAAAATTTGCCAATTAGCTTATTGCTATCAACACCTCCGGGACCTCCAACGACCCAAAATCCTTGAGATTGAACATGTGTTTTGGAAAAATCAGATTTATCTTGATCCGTAACGCTAACGCAAGTGTCGTTGTTCGCTTTCATAATGTACTTGTGCTCGCACAACTTAAACGTCGCGAAACGTTTGCACAACGAAATTGTGAATATCATAAACTTTTCCTTCCTTCAAGAGTTTGTTGAATTTTTTGACAACTCTTTGGAGATTTGTAAATGGATGCGAATTCTCTGAGAAAATCACCCGTAAATATTAATAAATAAATAAATAATTTTTATAACCTTTCCTATCATTAAAAAATATTAGTAATTAAAAAATACAATTTATACAATTAAAATGTATAAACTTAGTTGACAAATATGTCTAACATTTCTCATTCGGACGACTTAAACAATGCAAATGTCCAATGGTTTGTCTCACCCATTTTCATTAATATATTATCAATATTCAATACTATTGAACACCATGAACTGCTTAATGGTTACTCTATTGAACACCATGAACAGTTATTAAAAATGCATAACATTAGCTCCACAAATTAAGTTAAACAAACATCTCAAATGATACTCTTAATTATTATATTGTATATATTTTGGTTTCACTTAGAGATACTCACTTTGACACTTCAAAAATGTAAAATTAGAATAAATGTGGCACCGGTGAGTCATTTACTTCAATCCGCTGGAAATAAAAGATAGTAACTTCATGTTCGCAATATTTTTATAAGTCATTGATCATCTATCAAACAGTCTTAAATTATACCAAAGACTTGAAGGAGGTATGGATTAGTGGATTACATTGAATACCAATGAAATATACAAATTGGGAACATGCACAACAAATCAGTTATAAAACAAATCTTGGAGCTTGCAATATATGGTTCTAAAATAAGTCTATAAATGCTATATGTAGATAATATGCCTTAATTAACATCATTTGTTTAATATTGTTGACCCATAAATATATCATTAATTTAATTATTTGTTGCTCAATTATTGCAAAACATTGAGCTACACTTATATTTTGTTATTTACTAAGTATAACAATATATTGTTATCAAGTATTTTTTTTCTTTATTGATAATGAGTTTTGTGGGCAGAAAATTAGTGGACAAACAATATATTGTATAGAATATGAAAAGCGGTATAGGTACCTATATTGTAAATACCATTAAATTATTATGGAGAAATTCACATTGGAGTCATGTAACAGAAAATAATAGATGGTAGAATTGTTCAGGATGCAGAGAGTATTTATAGTGCAACTTCAATATTATTATTTGGAGAAATAAGGATGATTTTGCAGATTCTCTACCCAAATAATTAGTACGTGAATTTATTAAGGTTAGAAAAGTATTATATTTGCAATGACATGTTTCATGTACAACTATATTATGGTTAGGAAAGTATTTATGGTGTAATTTCAATCAATATTATTATTTAGAGATTTTGTAAAATAATAATTAGAATTGTATTAGGGATATGAAAGTATTTGACTGTGATTTTAATCTAAATTATTAATAAATAATTCTTTTTCAAAAAAAAAAAGGAATAAGGGCCAAATTGGCCACTGAACGTAACGCGATAGTGCAATCAAACCACTGGACCTAAAAAACGTTCAATTACCCCACTTAACAGCGCAAATTCCTCCAATTTTACCTATTAGCCCGTTTTCATCCATCCTTTCCGGTTGCCTTGCTGACTGGACTCTTACGTGGCATTTTTCTCCTTTTCTTTATTTTTTCTTTCTTCCTAATCTTCTTCTTTCTTCCATCTGGTCGTTGGTGATCGTACTCCGGCTTGTTCTGCCCATGCTACGAGGACGGAACAGGTGTGGGGGAGGTGGAGAATAGACCGGGGGCGGTGGTGGAGAGTATACCGGAGGAGGCGGTGGAAAATGGACAGGAGGTGGCGGTGGAGATGGTGAGGGGGGCGGTGGAGAATAGACGGGAGCTGGGGGTGGGGATGAAACAGAGACAGGTGGGGAGGGGGTGAAGCAGTTGGTGGAGTAGGAGAAGCGATTGGAGGCGGCGGCGAAGTAATTGGCGGTGGAGGAGAAGCGACTGGCGGCAGACCCCATCTTCCTTTTTCTTTCTCTTCATCTTCATCCTCTCACTAAACTCTCTCTCTCTCTCTCTCTATTTCTCTATCTCTCTCTTAAATTGACTCTTCCGACTCCTCTCAGATCAGGTTCGTATCTCCCCCATGTTATTGATCTAGCTTTCTGTGTACTGAAAATTCAGTGAGTTGTTCAAAATTTTGCACTTAAGGTTTCTTCTACAGATGCATACTCTTACTCTTAGGATGAAGATGAACGGCTCACATGCCTTCCATGAGGTGCCTGGTGGACCCAGAATGTACATTGGTAGTCAAACAAGCAACTATTTGGTTATTTCTACAATTAATTCTCAAGAAGTATTTTTTCCGTTGGGTATGTATTTCTTGCAGTTGATTTTGAGTTTAGTTGGTATAAAGTGAACTCTTTGTCGTTTCTGTGGTAAGGAGGCATCAAAACGCCGTCACCATCACCGCCACGATCGCCGCAGCAAGAAGCACGAAGAGAGTGATTCCAAGTCCGAAAATGAGATTTCCGAGGCTGGGGCTAAAATTGAGAACGAAAAGAAAGCACTTGGCAGCGGTGCAATGGGTGTGGTAGTGGGCAGATTGAATTTAGGGATTGATTACGATATGGAGGAAGGGGAGATTGTTGCCGGAGGAGGAGGATAGCAGATGGAAGAAAGAAGAAGATTAGGAAGAAAGGAAAAGTAAAGGAAAAGAGAAAAAAAAATGCCACGTAAGAGTCCAGTCAGCAAGGCAACCGGAAAGGATGGATGAAAACCGGCTAATAGGTAAAATTAAAGGGATTTGCGCTGTTGAGTGGGGTAATTGAACATTTTTTAGGTTCAGTGGTCTGATTGCACTATCGTGTTACGTTCAGTGGCCAATTTGACCCTTATTCCAAAAAAAAAAAGGAGGACATTTGGACGAAAGTAGAGAGGCTGAGAGCTGGCTGAGCCGCCGAAGAGACATTTCGAAAACGGCGTGAAAGCCAAGCCGAAAAGGAAAGCCAGCTAGATTCTCGTCACTGCCCACTGCCCACTGCCCACTGCCCACACTCCACAGTCGCTTCTTTCTCGATCGTCTGTCGGTGGTCATTCTCGCTATCTCTCTCTCAGCTACTTCACAGCTCACCCCTCTACCATTCCATTCTTGCACACATTTCTTCTCCCTCTAACAAATAAAATATTTCTCTTCTGTTCTTCTTAATTTCCACCTTCTCCAATGGTTTAATACTCCTACTTACAAACCCCTCTCTTCTAAGGTATGTCTGTCCCTCTTTTCTCTATGAAGATTTCGCTGTATTGTCATAAAATAGGTTCAGTGATTCCCAAATTTCTTTTAGATCTTCTTTTTATCCCAACTCACCTTGTAAAATTCCAGCTAAATCGATGTTTTAGTGCGAAACAGAATCTGGGTTCTTTTAATTGGTCAAAAAGGTGCAGTCTTTGATGTTGATCTAATGTTGGTGGCTAAAGTTTCATGGCGTGTAATGTGGTTTTATAATCTCACTTGAATTCATGTGTTTTTTACATCTTAAATGCCGGTCGATGTAGTCAGAGCTGCTACTCCAATTGGAAGTGTAGTAATTAAACATTTCAATTGATCTATCTTTCTTTCCTGGTTTACAGTAAAGACACTTGACTAGGGTTTAGTCTAGTAATTTTATGTTTGTTGGTTTCTTTTTTTGTGGATATGTTTTGAGTATAGTTCTCGTGCTTGAAGCTGTTAGCTTTTGACTGTATCTCGGAGGTTAGATCTGAAGTGAAGATCTTGGGATCACAGCAAAGCTGGCGACGACGGTGGTGTGGAGGTATTCTGCCAGCAATGGCAGTAGCCATCCCAATAATGATATGGTGTGTATGATTTACACAAGGACCTTTTAATCATTGCATTCAAAGTCTGGGTTTTTAATTGCATATCGTTCTCTGTAGTCTGTTGCAATCCATATAGCTTGACATGTACTTTAGAATTTGCTCACTGGGCTCTGGTTTCTTACAAAAAGTATTTTCAACCTCAGTGCAGTTTTGCCAACTTTTCGCTCCAAGGTTTAATTCTAATGAGCGACGTTTTTCTAGATATCTGTCTTAAAATCTAGGAATCTATCTGGAAGAGGCTGCAGGAGAATTTATTTGCATGTCTTCAGTAATTGCATTGTAAAATTATTTGCTATAGGTCATATGTTTTCATATGAGGAGAGCTATGGCAAATTTTATGTTGCTAGAAAGGGGAGAAGAGGATCCTTGTCTATTTTCCACAGTATTGTATGTTCTACTCATCTACTGCTTATTCTGCTAGACTGGATAGGTCCTTAGAACCACAATTTCCACAGTATTGTATTTTGCCTTTTAAAACCACAGTTTGGAGATTTCTCCTTGACATTGTTTGTTTTGTTCATTTGTCATTTTTCATTGTCCTCAGTTCCTTGACCAAGCATGGAGATATCAGTCACAAGCATGCCTCATGATAACACAATCTTTCTTGATTTTTCTATCAGGAAAGAAATGGAGATACTAAACCTCATGAGTTAGAGCCGCCAACTCCACATTCTCTCATGAAAATGGGTTCCAGGTTAGTTCACTCTTATTAGATGAATTTCTTCTTAGAGGGGGATAATCAATTGCTAGACTGGTTTTTTCAAGGGGCTATGTTTTTCATCTACTTAGATAGGAAGAGGAATCTCTTTTTGCTGGTATATGTTGACTCTAAAAGCATTGGATGGACTTCTGTTGTATGTTTTATTTCAGAATTTGAATTTCTTGTCATCTTAGTTGAGATTGCATAATATAATACTATGCTTTCGTTGAAAAGAATCTTTCCTGACTATTCTGATTTGAACTATAGTAGCCAATAGCATAGTGAAACATGTGCATTTTGGTTAGTTTCCCCTTGTGTGTGTGTGTATTGGTTCCAGTCTGGCATTTCACTTTGGCCCTGTGCTACTTGTTTCTCTTTTTCCTTCACTTCTTAATCTCAATATTTAGAAGATACAAATTTGGTGAGAAATTCAGTTCGTGACAAAAGAAACAGAACTTTTTGACATTGTGCAGCATATTGTTCTACAAGAATTCTGTGATTTTTCTGGCATATGATTTTTACATGGTCTCAAACCCCTAGTACTTGTCTGGGTATTTTAAACTACAACTATTTCCTGTAAGAACCTCTTGTTGGTTAAATATGTGCAGAGATCGCAGTAACATGGAGGATCCAGATGGGACGTTAGCAAGTGTTGCTCAATTGGTTGAGCAAATGCGCAAGAATTCAGCTTCTATGCAAGAAAAAGAAACTCTGTTGAAACAATTGTTGGAGCTTATTGATACACGAGAAAATGCCTTCAGCGCTGTTGGGTCACATTCTCAGGCAGTTCCAGTGCTTGTTTCTCTACTTCGATCTGGTTCATTTGGGGTAAAGATGCAGGCAGCCACTGTTTTAGGCTCTTTGTGTAGAGAAAACGAGTTACGAGTAAAAGTTCTACTTGGAGGTTGTATTCCTCCATTGCTGGGTCTTCTCAAGTCAAGTTCTACAGAAGGTCAAATTGCAGCAGCAAAGACTATATATGCTGTGTCTCAAGGTGGTGCTAAGGATCATGTTGGCTCAAAAATTTTTTCAACCGAAGGAGTTGTCCCAGTATTGTGGCAACAGTTACAGAAAGGTCTCAAATCTGAAAACTTAGTTGATGAATTAATAACAGGCAGTTTAAAAAACCTTTCTACCAGCACTGAGGGATTTTGGTCTTCAACGAATCAAGCTGGAGGAGTAGATATACTTATCAAATTGCTAGCTACTGGACAACCAAGCACTCAAGCAAATGTGTGCTTTCTCCTTGCATCTATTATGATGGAGGACTCATCCGTTTGCTCTAAAGTCTTGTCTTCAGAGGCTACAAAACAACTCCTTAAACTACTTGGACCTAGTAATGAAGCTTCTGTCAGGGCAGAAGCTGCAGGGGCTCTTAAATCTCTTTCTGCTCAATCCAAAGAGGCCAGGCGAGAGATAGCAAACTCGAATGGCATTCCTGTACTAATAAATGCTACTATAGCACCTTCAAAAGAATTCATGCAGGGTGAACATGCTCAAGCTTTGCAGGAGCATGCAATGTGTGCTCTTGCAAACATTTCAGGTGGCTTGTCATATGTGATATCAAGTCTTGGTCAAAGCCTTGAGTCATGCACCTCACCTGCACAGGTTGCCGACACATTAGGGGCTTTAGCTTCAGCTCTCATGATATATGATAGCAAAGCGGAAAATTCAAGAGCCTCAGATCCTCTGGAGGTGGAACAGACACTGGTTAAGCAATTTAAGCCTCAGTTGCCATTACTGGTGCAAGAGCGTACTATTGAAGCCCTTGCTAGTTTGTATGGGAATGCTATTCTCTCTAGAAATCTTGCGAATTCTGATGCAAAACGCTTATTGATTGGTCTGATCACAATGGCAACTAATGAAGTTCAGGATGAATTGATAAGGTCCCTTCTTGTTCTTAGCAAAAATGAAGGTTCTTTATGGCATGCCCTTCAAGGTCGTGAAGGGATTCAACTACTGATTTCTCTTCTTGGACTCTCATCAGAGCAGCAACAGGAGTGTGCTGTTGCTTTACTCTGCCTTTTGTCTGATGAGAATGATGAAAGCAAATGGGCCATCACGGCAGCTGGAGGCATTCCTCCACTTGTTCAAATTCTAGAAACAGGGTCTTCCAAAGCTAAGGAAGACTCTGTAACCATCCTTGGAAACCTCTGTAATCACAGTGAAGATATACGGGAATGCGTTGAGAGTGCTGATGCTGTCCCTGCTTTACTATGGCTGCTGAAGAATGGGAGCTCCAATGGTAAAGAAATTGCTGCCAAGACATTGAACCATTTGATTCATAAATCAGATACTGCAACTATAAGCCAACTCACTGCACTTTTAGCCAGTGATCTTCCTGAGTCTAAAGTTTATGTCTTAGATGCATTGAGAAGTTTGCTTTCCATGGTCCCTCTTAAGGATATTTTGCGTGAAGGTAGTGCAGCAAATGATGCAATTGAGATGATGATAAAGCTCTTACGCTCTGCCAAGGAAGAGACTCAGGCTAAGTCTGCATCAGCACTTGCTGGAATCTTTAGTCTCAGGAAGGACTTGCGTGAAAGTAGCCTTGCAATAAGCATTCTTAGGTCAGTAACAGTGCTTCTAAATGTGGAATCTAAAAACATCTTAGTTGAAGCTTCTCGCTGCCTTGCTGCAATATTTCTCTCAATTAGAGAGAACCGTGATGTGGCTGCATTTGCTAGAGATAAGTTGCCTTCATTGGTGGCACTTGCTAACTCTTCAGCTTTGCAAGTAGCAGAGCAGGCCATATGTGCTTTGGCCAATCTTCTTTTGGATAGTGATGTTTCTGAAAGAGCTTTTCCTGAAGAAATCATGTTGCATGCCACTAGAGTTTTGCGTGAAGGTACAACTGATGGACAAACCCATGCTGCCTCTGCAATTGCTCGGCTTCTCAAATCTCATCAGATTGATTCTGGTTTAACTGACTGGGTTAACCGTAATGGGACAGTTCTTGCTTTGGTATATTTTCTTGAATCCACTAACGGTGGATCTATTGCTATATCAGAAGCATTAGATGCACTTTGTCATCTTTCAAGGTTGGAAGGACCTGGTGGACATATTAAACCTGCATGGGCAGTTCTTGCTGAATACACAGATGGCATTATGCCAATTGTTTCATGTATTGCTGATGCTAGTCCCTTGTTGCAAGACAAAGCCATAGAAATATTGTCATGGCTCTGTCAAGCGCAGCCGATTATCCTTGGAGAAACAATTGCTCGTGCTTCTGGATGCATATCTTCAATTGTGAGAAGGGTAATCAATTCCTCAAATGCACGAGTCAAAATTGGAGGAACTGCTCTCCTTGTATGCACTGCAAAAGTGAACCACCAAAGAGTGGTTGAGGATTTAAATGAATTCCATTTACGTGTTCCACTAATTCAATCACTTGTGGGAATGCTGAACGCCCTGGAGTCTTCTCAGTTGGCAGCTCAGGGGGACAAGGTTGCAATAAATATATCCAGGAATACTGAAAATGAATCAAAGAAGGATGAAATGGAAAGAAGTACTTCAGTTATCTATGGTGCCAATATAGCAATATGGCTGCTATCTGTTCTTGCTAGTCGTGATGACCAAAGCAAAATTGAGATTTTGGAGGCTGGTGGGATTGACTCTCTTACTGAAAAAATATCTCAATCTCTATCCCAATTTACTCAGGTATTCAACTGAACCAATAAATGTTGCAACTGTATTTTCTCTGGTTTTGCTAATGATTTTTTTTTTTTTTTCTTTCATTGTATTTATTCACTGTTTGATTTGTCTGTTTAGTTAACTTCACCCCTTATCAAAGCCAGACTGAATTCTTATTATACACTACTGAATTACTGATGCCTACATGATAATACCTGCAGATTGATTTTAAAGAGGATAGTAGCATATGGGTTTGTGCACTGCCACTTGCAATCTTATTTCTAGATAGAGACATCATTCGTGAACATGTCACAATAAAAGCTTTACCGGTGCTAGCTAATTTGCTGAAGTCAGAGGAGTCAGCAAACAGGTATTTTGCTGCACAAGCAATAGCCAGTCTTGTCTGTAATGGTAGCAGGGGAACTCTTCTTTCTGTTGCAAATTCAGGGGCAGCAGCAGGTCTTATTTCCTTGCTTGGCTGTGCCGATGATGACATTAGTGATCTTATTGAACTCTCAGAGGAGTTTGCTTTATTGCGTAATCCAGAGCAAGTTGCTCTTGAAAGATTGTTTAGGGTTGATGACATTAGGGTTGGGGCAACTTCTAGGAAAGCTATACCAGCACTTGTTGATTTGCTGAAACCGATCCCAGATCGCCCAGGTGCACCTTTTTTAGCTCTTGGACTTCTGATACAGCTGGCTAAAGACTGCCCTTCAAATAAGATTGTTATGGTTGAGTGTGGTGCCATTGAAGCATTGACTAAATATCTTTCACTTGGCCCACAAGATACAACTGAGGAAGCAGCTACTGATTTATTAGGTATCTTATTTAGTACTGCTGAAATCCGCAGACATGAATCTGCATTTGGAGCTGTTGGTCAACTTATAGCAGTCTTGCGTTTAGGAGGAAGGGCAGCAAGGTATAGTGCTGCCAAAGCCTTAGAGAACCTGTTCTCAGCAGATCATATAAGAAATGCAGAATCTGTTAGACATTCTGTTAAGCCTTTGGTAGAGATTCTAAATACTGGACTTGAGAAGGAGCAACATGCTGCTATTGCTGCATTGGTTCGGTTGCTCAGTGAAAACCCATCAAGAGCTGTTGCCATTGCAGATGTTGAGATGAATGCAGTGGATGTTTTATGCAGAATTCTTTCGTCAAACTGTTCGATGGAGCTGAAGGGGGATGCTGCTGAGTTGTGCTCTGTTCTTTTCACTAATACAAGAATAAGATCTACAATAGCTGCAGCTCGCTGTGTGGAGCCATTGGTTTCTCTTCTGGTTAGTGAATTTAGTCCTGCTCATCATTCAGTTGTTCATGCATTAGATAAACTGGTAGATGATGAACAGCTGGCAGAACTAGTTGCTGCACATGGAGCTGTCATCCCCCTTGTAGGCCTTCTCTATGGTCAGAATTATGTGCTTCATGAGGCTATTTCTAGGACTCTTGTGAAGTTAGGGAAGGATAGGCCTTCGTGTAAGTTGGAAATGGTAAAAGCGGGGGTAATTGAGAGCATACTTGATATCCTCCATGAAGCGCCAAACTTCCTCTGTGCTGCATTTGCTGAATTGCTAAGAATACTGACTAATAATGCAGCCATTGCTAAGGGTTCATCTGCAGCAAAAGTGGTTGAGCCTCTTTTCTTATTGCTGACAGGACCAGAGTTTGGACATGATGGGCAGCATAGTGCTCTGCAGGTTCTTGTAAATATCTTAGAGCATCCACAATGTCGTGCTGATTACACCTTGACATCCCAGCAAGCAATTGAACCTCTGATTCCTTTACTTGATTCTCCTGCTTCTGCTGTGCAACAGTTGGCAGCCGAGCTTCTATCTCACCTTCTTTTGGAGGAGCATCTTCAGAAAGATCCTGTAATGCAACAAGTAATTGGCCCTTTAGTACGGGCACTTGGTTCTGATATACCCATTTTGCAGCAGAGAGCTGTGAAGGCTCTTGTTTGTGTTTCAGTAACCTGGCCTAATGAAATTGCGAAAGTGGGTGGTGTAAGTGAACTTTCCAAAGTGCTATTGAATGCTGATCCTTTGCTTCCTAATGCTTTGTGGGAGTCAGCTGCTTCTGTCCTAGCCAGTATCCTGCAATGTAGCTCTGACTCCTCTGAGTACTTGGAAGTACCTGTAGCCGTTTTGGTGAGATTACTTCGGTCTGGCTTAGAAAGCACAGTACTTGGTGCATTGAATGCTCTACTTGTGTTGGAGAGTGATGACTCTACCACTGCTGAAGCAATGGCTGAAAGTGGGGCAATTGAAGCTCTTTTGGAGCTTCTTAGATGCCATATCTGTGAGGAAACTGCTGCAAGGCTGCTTGAGGTGTTGCTGAACAATGTGAAGATCAGAGAAACAAAAGCTACCAAGTCAGCTATTCTACCATTGTCACAATACCTCTTGGACCCACAAACCTTAGGCCAGCAAGCGAGATTACTGGCGACACTTGCCCTTGGTGACCTATTCCAAAATGAGTCTCTTGCTCGAACATCAGATGCTGTTTCTGCTTGCCGGGCATTGGTTAATCTGCTCGAGGATCAGCCTACTGAAGAAATGAAAGTAGTTGCAATATGTGCCTTACAGAACCTTGTTATGTATAGCCGATCAAATAAAAGAGCCGTTGCAGAAGCTGGTGGCGTTCAGGTTGTGCTTGATATTATTGGTTCGAGTGATCCAGAGACGTCTGTACAGGCAGCAATGTTTATTAAGCTTCTCTTTTCAAACAACACCATTCAAGAATATGCGTCGGGCGAGACTGTCAGAGCTATAACAGGTAAATTTTACTCTCTAAATAATGGACTTCCAGCAAATTGCATGCTTCAGATCATTAATGCCCGTAGATTGTGAAAATGAAGTTTGAATACCGAGTTAAATTTGGATCTTCTTAAGTGTGCATAAGGCCTGGGTTTGAATTCCACTTCCCCTATCCCTCATCAGATTTATCCAAAGAAAAAATAAAATAAAGCATGCATTTGCAGAAACGATCTGAATTTAAACTTTTTTACAATTTGGCACTAGTTTGTGGAATGCTTAGATTAATTGGGTGTGATAATCTGGTGTTCGTGCAGCTGCACTTGAGAAAGACTTGTGGGCAACGGGAAGTGTTAATGAAGAGTATCTGAAGGCTTTGAATTCACTTTTTGGAAATTTCTCTCGCTTAAGAGCAACAGAACCTGCTACACTAAGTATTCCACACCTGGTCACAGCCCTTAAGAATGGTAGCGAGGCAATTCAAGAAGCTGCCTTGGATGCACTCTTCTTTCTCAGACATTCTTGGTCAGCATGCCCAGCTGAAGTATCTCGAGCCCAATCAATTGCTGCCGCTGATGCTATCCCTTTGTTGCAGTATTTGATACAGTCGGGCCCGCCTCGGTTTCAGGAGAAGGCGGAACTCCTATTGCAATGCTTGCCAGGGACATTAGTGGTGATTCTTAAGCGGGGTAACAACATGAGACAGTCCGTGGGAAACCCTAGTGTTTACTGCAAGCTTACCCTCGGAAATACTCCACCTGTGCAAACCAAGGTACAATCTCATTTTCAATTTTGGTTGTACTAGTGCACTCACTCAGCATATCACAAAAAAATAAAATTATGATTTATTAAAAAAGGCGATTTAACACTCACAATTAAGTATCTTGAAGGAAGCTCCTTGTCTTTTTTATCTCATGCCTGGGAGAAACGTAGAAAACCCTCGCTTGTTACATACTATTGTTGCCTTAGCCCATTATGCAGCCAATGATGTACCTATACAAGCACGTGTATTAGTGTGAGAAATGAGAATGTATACATTTTTTCTTTTGGTCAGACCATGAGGTGTCCTGAGCAGGTCCTAACTGTAGGAGGCACCTTTAAGCCCGTACCATACTCATACTAATCCTCATTCGCACCGTCCCAATTAAGGGGCAAAATGCTGGCCAGATTGGTTTTTCCATATGAGAGGGGGTTCGAACTCTCGACCTCTCGGGGATGAGAGTGTACGGCTACTCATGCCAACCAAGCTGGTTAATGAGAATGTATACATTAAAACATTGTCTATGCTTTGCCTTTCTTTATGCCTTAACAGATTATTAAAGAAATGAACTCTGATATGTCGATATGGTTATCTCTTTTTCATCTTTGGTTTATTTCCCTGATTCGTGCATGCTTGACTTTGCGTTGTGTCAGGTTGTATCAACTGGCTCTAACCCCGAATGGGATGAAAGCTTTGCCTGGTCATTTGAAAGTCCTCCAAAAGGCCAAAAGCTTCATATTTCGTGCAAGAACAAGAGCAAAATGGGGAAGGTAAATGGAGTCCTGCCCTTAATTCTTATCCCTCCCTCCCGTTGCTCAACTTTTATACTAACTAGCTCCTCAAATACGACAGAGCTCGTTCGGGAAGGTGACTATCCAGATCGACCGCGTAGTGATGCTGGGTGTAGTTTCGGGGGAGTACACATTGGTGCCCGAAAGCAAAAGTGGACCTTCAAGGAATCTGGAGATAGAATTCCAGTGGTCCAACAAAACAGAACTGTAGAAACACATGGTTGGGAGGATTTTTCCCATTTTCTCCTGTTCTTTAAGTTTCATTTATATCAAATGTATATAGTTTCTTGCCTTAATCTTGAGAAGACTAGTTGTTAATTAGTCTATTCTTTTGTATCTTATGCATGTGGACTTCATTGCTAAAGTTTTTTTTTTTTTTTTGGTCAAATGTTCGTTTTGGTCTATTCTTTTGTAAGTTGAGTCACTTTTGTACCTCTTGTATTGTATACATGTGGAGTCATTGCTTAGCTTCATTTAATCATTTTTTTGGTATTCTTGTTTGGTCAATTGTCAAACTCCAAGGGAACATAATAAACTCTTAGCTTGTTTATATAGGCCTATGGTTCTCTCATCTGCTCATTTCTCATTCAATCCAGTAAAACCAGCCGATTCTTGGTTGTGTTTACTTCAATTTTTCATTGCTCTCATAGAAATATACAATTAAATGTACTTTTTTAAAATTTTTTCATTGCTCTCATAGAAATATACAAGTAAATGTATTTTTTTTTCTTTTCTTTCTAGGTTTTTTTTTTTTTTTTTTTTTTTTTTTTTTTTTTTTTTTTTTTTGGTCTACTAACAGGTCGTTTGGGGAAAGAAATTGTAATTCTATAAGAGATGAATAAGGTGTGAATAAAATAGAAATTCAAATTTTAGTTTTTGGTAGGTAGAAACTGAAAATTTCAATTATAGTGTTTGATATATATGAAAATGGAAAAGGAATTAGTAAAAGACTAAAATGCCCATATAATTGTAATTTAGGGAAATATGTAGGATTATTAGAGAGAACCTTCTTATTCCATCCCCCGAGTCTATGTTTAAGCTTTGTCTCAATGTAAGAAAACACCTCTCTTTTGTTACGTCCCACACCCATCGGGAGGCCAAGATATCGCCCAAGATTACCATGCTGCTGGACATTGAAAACTGCCGCCACCTCGTTTTTCATAAGATCACTAGTATTCCTGCTAAACACAATACACGATTTAGCAAAGTTAACGGACTGTCCAGACATACGCTCATAGCTTACAAGACAATGCTTCACTGCCTTTGCTTCCGAACCGTAGCTTTGAAAAATAATAAGCTATCGTCCGCAAAAAAGAGTTGCGATACACCGGGAGCACCCCTCGCAACAATACATGGAGAAATCAAACCACGACGAACGGCTCTGGATAAGAGATGGGATAGACCCTCAGCACATAGAATGAAAAGATATGGCGACAAAGGATCACCTTGACACAACCCACACGTCGGTTCGATATAGTCCGTCAAGTCACCATTTACCCCCCACCTTATACCGCACAGTGGCCACACATAGCATAATGAGGTCATGAAACGATCATTAAACCCCATACGGCGCATAATACTCTTCAAAAAGTCCCATTCCATCTTGTCGTATGCTTTCGCTATATCCAGCTTTAAAGCACACCATCCATCACTTCCAACTCTTTTCCTGTTCAAATAGTGAATCACTTCTGATGCCACTAAGACATTATCAGTAATTAATCTGCCTGGGATGAATGCACTTTGGACCTCCGTAATCACGTTCTCAAGCACCTCCTTTAAACGGTTCGCCAGCATCTTAGACATGACCTTGTAGATAACATTGCATAATGCAATTGGACGAAGATCTGCCATGGTCACCGATATCGTTTTCTTTGCTATGAGAGTAATAATGGCATCATTCATGGAAGGTGGGAAGGCCACATTATCAACAGAGTTTAGAATAAAATGAACAACATCTGGACCAATTTCCTCCCAGAAGTGCTGATAAAATGCCGGACTATAGCTATCCGACCCCGGAGATTTATCAGGCGCCATAGAGAACAAAGCCTCCTTCACGTCCAAAGCAGTAAAAGGTTCCATAAGACGATTGTTATCCAAGGCAGTAACCCGAGGTGTAAAGTCATCCAAAAGGCCGTCAATTTGAACCCCTTTAGCCGTAAAAATATGCTGGAAGTAAGTCGAGGCTATGCCCAATAAATCCATCACCTTCTATCCATTGGCCGTTATCATTCTGCAGTTTTTGAATCAAATTCTTCCTCTTCCTAGCAGATGCATAAAGGTGATAAAATTTGGTATTTCTTGTTGGAACCGTTGGTGAAAAACAAATAATAATCAAACAAAAATAAGATTATTATTTTCTGGAAAACTAAGGGAAGGAAAGATGGAGAATTTGGCTAGTGTTTGGTGTTGGGTTTTTGCAAGAGTCAAGCGATCACTCTTTCCTTAAAACCTTATTTGCCACCTCCCAAAAGTGCTAGGAGCTTCGCGGCCTAGGCTTCCCAGGATAAAACTTGCTTGTGATTCAATGTTTGAGCACCCAAACAAGGAATCCGGCGAACAAGGCAAGGTTTTGAACACATTAAGCTTTAAGAAAGGAGTAGAAGCAGAATTTTTGAGGCTTGGAAAGCAAGATTTCGTGTAGTGTATTTGTGCTCTTGTGTGTATATAAAAATCTGCTTCTTACTACCTCTCTTATATAGGGATGGAGGAGTTAATAGCCTTTATTATGGCAATTAAAACTGACATTAAAGCTGACTTCCAACAGCTATAACAGCAGGCCACTACCTGGGAATTGAATTCAGAATTCAAAATTGGAGTTAATAGAAAATTAATTCCGTAACAAATGAATTCAATCCCCATAACAGTAAGAACTTTCGGGTTCCAGACCGTTGGCGTACAGGATTCGGTCTCAACTTTCGACCTCACCCAGTTGCATGTTGGAAAATGATACCGAAGTTTGGCATAACTTAGCCCGCAAGGCCTGCCAATTTCTAGACGACATTCGTGCCCGCACACACACAAACTCAGGCTTGAATCAAGCCTTCTCAATCTCGTTTCTAGCTAGTTGGAATTTGATTTGCACCCCCCTCCCGCGCAAGAGAACCTCTATGCTATACAATTCTACAAGCTCCAAAAGAGCTCTTGTATAAAAAGGGGGGGGGGGGGGGGGTCAAATCTTCTTTCCAAACCAATGTGGGACAAAAACTCACTTTTTCCCTTCATTTTCCAACTCAAATGGGTCTACTTTGAGAATCAATATCTCATTCACCCATTATCCGTTTTGAGCGTACAATATATCAATCTCTTCGTCTCACTACGAAGAATCCGAATCCACTTTGACCCGACTCATTTCGAAAGTGGACCCCATTGATAATTGTACCACAAAATAGCCACTTAACATGCCATTTTATGCCATTTTAAACTATTTTTTCCAACATTTCTATCACCGTTAATGAGCCAATGCTATTTTGCTCGTTGGCGCCAATAGATATTCAGTTAACCATTGAGACCCCATAGCTTCGCATCTAACTACCGGAATCGTGCTAGTTAGTTCACATCCCTTTTATCCCGCAAAGCATTAAGACGAGACTGGATAGCCGCAATTTCAGTCTGTGTTTTCTTAACAAAGCCACCTCCCCTAGTTTTTCAAAGCTAAACCACACCGGTCAAGTCTACTAGGCAATTCTTCACCAATGGATGTATTCCACGACTCATAAACTATGTCCTTACAACCATTCTCCTTCAGCCAAGCGTTCTCAAAGAGAAAACTTCTGCGTCGTCTAGCCACCTTAGCGCCTTCTAGTTCAATGTATAAAGCCGTATGATCAGATGTAAGCACCTCATAATTCACAATCGAAGCTTGAGGGTACAGATTGCACCAGTCAGCTCCCGCGACGGTTGTATCTAAACGCTCCTCTACCCAGTGCATTGTACCACATCCTTTCTCCCAAGTGTATCTTCTGCCTCTCATACCAAGGTCAAATTGACCACAATGCTCTAGTGCATAATTAAAACCATCCATAAGGGAAGCGGGATGAGGGTGTATACCTCGTTTCTCTTCAGGCGAAGCAATATCGTTGAAATCTCCAACAACCAGCCACGGAAGATCAGATTTAAACTTAAGAGAGCGAAGGAAATCCCATGCTTATTGCCGTCTTTTTCTTTCAGGATAATCATAATAAAACGTCATCCTCCAAGGTTCTCCACCAGGTAGCCGAACCTGCACATCTATGTGGCTCTTAGAGTAGCTAATCAAATTTGCAACACCCTTGTCACGCCAAAGTAGAGCTAGCCCTCCACCTACTCCACCACCATCAACATAAAACATTCCATCAAAATTTAACAAACTCTTTAAACGTTTAGCATGATCTTGTTGAACTTTAGTCTCCATTAAAAAAATAAAGGTTGGCTTGACCTTGGATTCCGAGGTCAAAATTTCCCGAACTGTTCGTGGGTCGCCGAGTCCATGACAGTTCCAGCATAATGAAGTCATTGTGAAGGGCCACCAGCTCCCGCCGTAAGTAAGTTTTTTGACACGTCATGGTCAATTGAGCCATCATTAATTTCAGTACGTCTGCGTTTCTGGTCAACAATAATGATAGTATTCGTTGCTGGTGAATCATTATTGCACTCTCCGAATTTCTTGGAGGATTCTGAATCGGCAAGAACGTTACAATGAGGAAACTTACCATGTGTGGTCTCCGGCTGATTACCGTGAACCTGAATGGCAAGAGAATTAGATCCAAAATCCACGGGATTCTTTCATTTTGCATTACCGTCAGAACTTGCTCCGGGAGCCACCCACTGACTACGCTCGACAGCAGTTTTCGGCGCAATCCATTTCTGGCCACCCGTCAGAATATTGCGGCGGTTTCCCACCCTCAACTGAGGATTCTTATCCCAACCATGCACTTTCTTCGGACACACGCGATCGCCATGACCAATCACTCCGCAAATGAAACAAAATGTTGGCAGTCTTTCATAGCGGAAATCCACCTTCACCCATGCACCATTATCACGGCGCAGTTTCATACCCTTCTTTAGAGGTTTTGAAACCTCAATCTCCATCCATACGCGAAAGAATACACGCATGGATCCATCAAAATTCCGATCATCCAATTCCACCACCCGACCAATAAAACCACCGATAGCTTGTAGTACTGCCTCTGATCTAAGGCTCGCCGGAAGCCCATGCACTTGTACCCAAAACTGGGCATGATCTAAAGACAAAGAGTCAGGATCCTCATCTAATGTTATACGCTTAAGGATCAGGAGGTTTTGATCATAAGACCAAGGTCCTTCATCAATGATCCGAGAGATGTCACTCTCGTGATAGAACCGGAACAAAAACCTATTGGGCGACAATTCTTTCACATTCATACCCATTGCCGGTTTCCATACAGTAGCCATAGTGGCCCTAAAGAATAAGAACTTGACGGCTCGATCAGTAAGAAGTCTACCAACAGCATAAAACTCACCCCCCCTCTTGCGTAGGGCCAATCAACACATTACCAACTTGTTGCACTTCATTCTCATCAAGCTCAACAAGAGACAAGGTTGCCATAGCATTCATCGCAGGATCCATAGGAAGACTGAAGAACAGAAGAAAAACACTCTCAGACGAGAAGGGGGAAAAAACTCGTGAAGACTAGCGAGAGGAAAATGTATTGTTATAAATGTATTGTTACTTTTTCATTCTTTACAAAATAAGTTAGAGTTAATATCATATGAGATCCCCGACCTGAGTATAGTGATTTTGTCACGTTTAGTCCCCATCTTTTAAATTGATCTTTCAACTTTCAAATTGTTACCCCTATTCCCACCGCGGTCCAAATCTACCATCCATGGTCCTTCAACTTTTAAAATTTAACCAGCCTCGACCCTCCTGAAAGGACCATGAGTGGTTAAAAATTGATAGTTGATGGACCATACATGGGTGATTAACTTGGATAATGAATAATAACAATTTGAAAGTCAAAAGACTAGGGCTGAGCATCGGTCGGATTCGGACGGATCGGATGTCCAATCCGTCCATCCGATCGGAATTCGGATTTCTTTTGTACCCCCCTATCCGTTTATTTTTTTAGACAGATTCTATCGGATTGCTTAGGTTCGGATTTCGGATATCCGTTGTCGGATTTCGGATTGAAATCAGATATAATAAATTAAAATAAAACAAATTCTAAATTCTAAAAATTCTAAAATAGATAATAGTAATACTGAGTTTCATTACCATAGCGTAGCAACTAGCAAAACATACTACTATACAACTATAACAGTTTCAAACTAAGTTAATAATTACATATTTTCAACTAGCAAAACATACTACTAAGTTAATGATTATACAAAAAATCATAGACTTGAGCTGTCAGCACCGGTACTCTTCAGTTCTTCTTTCAGCAATTCAGCAAAATCAACACTAATATAGTCATCTAGATAATCTACTCTTCTTCCTGCTAGTATTCAAACTTAAAATGATATTAGTGTTTAGAGTTTAGAAAACAGACAATCAGACATTTAGAGTAACAATACTAAGCAATTATTCACTACGCTAAGTGGCTCAGAGTGCATTTTTCCATATCAAGTAAGAATGTGGGCAAATTGCTCTGAATGTGTTATATTAACACATTGGCAACATACCAACTCCATTCCATTTATTCAGACAATAGTGGAAGCTTCATCATAGCCACCAAATAAAACAAATACATTCAAACTGAAAACAGAGCAAGGAAGAGTTATACCATAATTCCAGAGTGCAGAGAAATGGGCAAAATTGGGCTCAACTCATCTAATGGCAGCAACAAATCAATAACAGAAAGTTGCCAAGCCACTTAGAGGCTAAACACCACTTGCAACAACATGAGTACATAACATAATATCAAACTCAGTAAAGAAATGAACACATTGTAAACTGATATTAAAAACATTACAGTGATTGTAGGCAACATTGATAGTATAGTAGATGAAGCTCCAGTGGGCAATTCTGCAAAAGTGAAAAACATAACAAGTAAGAAAGAAAGTGAAAAGGAAATAAACTTAGTATAATAAAAAAAAAAAGTAACTAAGAAAGTGATAAGTGTTACCTTTCTCTAATCTTTCAACCTCCTCCAGGTTCTCCTCAACTTGGATTGGCTGATTAGGTGCCCTCAACCAATCTTGAGTACATATTAGTGCTTCCACTATTTTAGGAGTCAAGGAACTCCTAAATGGATCAAGTACCCTTCCAGATGTACTAAAACAACTCTCAGAAGCAACTGCGGAGATAGGAACTGCAAGGACATCTCTAGCCATTTTGGAGAGAATAGGAAATCTCTCACTATGGCTCTTCCACCACTTTAACACATCAAATGGGACAGATTCATCATCCTCCACAATACTTTCACTTAAGTATACTTGCAGCTCAGTTTGCTTACTGCTTCCACTACTTTCCAATCTCTTTTTTTTTTTTTAAGTTGGCTCTTCAAAGATGATTGAGGCCTACCAACTGTACAAGTAGTAGCCTGGTTAGCCTCACACTGGACTGCTTGAGTAGAGGATGCTGTCTGGGTAGAACTGAGAGAGTATGTAGCTGCATAGTCATCATATAAAGCAGCCATTGCAGATTGGACCTTGGTAAAACAAGCTTTGCCTTTCTCTTCTCCATACAACTGGACAAATTGATGAGGCATGTACTCCAACTTATCTCTGGGATCCAGAATATTGGCAAAAAAAATGATAGTTCATTTTTTCTGGATCCCCCCAATATTTGTCAAACTTGTTCCTCATTTGTGTCCCCATTGCCTAAAACAGAAAAAAAAAAAAATTTATTAGTTAACAGAATTACAGGAAATACAAAAAAAAATAAGCAAACAAATTGAAAGATAAATGAGATTACCTTTTCAGTCCCCTGCTCAGAGTTCACCATATCTTCAAGCATGCAACTAAGATCAGAGATATCAGAGAAGAATGTGTTAGATGTGACATAAAGTGAACCAGAGATCCTCACTGTCATATCATAAAATGCTTTCAACAGCTTCACTAAGCTTTCCACAGAACACCAATCCAAGAAGGTAGGAGCACTCCCCAAGTCAGCAGAATAAGAGGGGTCATTTCTCTCATATGCATCAAACACTACTTGATATTGAATTGCAGTGTTGAGCATAATGTAGGTGCTGTTCCACCTTGTAGGGACATCAAGATGCAAAGCTGATTTAGCTTCCACACCAAACAGTTCAGCAAACTCTCTGAACTTTGTCAGCCTAGCTGGTGAGTTCCTAACCCATCTCACTGCATCCCTCACCCTCTTAACTGACTCATCTGCAAACTTCAACCCATCTTGGACCACTAAATTGAGGATATGGGCTATGCACCTCATGTGCATGTACTGAACCTTAACAGAAGAAGAACCCCAAGATAACAGTTTACTCTTAAAAAACCCCATAGCTGTGTCATTAGAGGAGGCATTATCCACTGTTACAGTAAACACATTCTTAATTCCCCACTCTAATAAACAACTCTCTAGGGCTTTTGCAATGTACTCCCCCTTATGAGAAGAAACTGGGACAAAGGATATAATTTTTTTTTGAAGCTTCCACTGGTCATCTAAAAAATGTGCAGTAATGCACATATAGTTGATTCTCTGGACAGAAGTCCATGTATCTGTTGTTAGACTAACCCTTTGAGTTCCCACTCTAAACAAATTCTTAAGGTTTAGCCTCTTATTAAGAAATATTTGGTAGATGTCCCTAGAAATGGTCCACCTAGAAGGGATAAGAAACCTAGGACAAGCAACCAGAATAAACCTCTTGAACCCCTGGCCCTCTACAAACCTAAAAGGGAGCTCATCTATGATTATCATCTCACAAAGGGCCCTCCTAATGGCATCTTGATTAAATACCCATGTCCCCAAAACACCCACAGGAGCCTCTGTTCCACCCTCAGAAGTGGACAGAGTGTTGAATGTGAGTAGAGACTGCCTTATATCCTTTGAATGGGGATTTTTAAGACAATTGCCCATATGATTTTTGCACAAATTCATCACATATCAGAATAAGCACAAATTCATCACGTATGTGGAAACCCCTTAAAATTAGGGTTCAATTACAAATTAGGGTGCATGCAACATCATAGAACTAGAACAGAACAGACAAACTCACAAACATGCAACAGGAAAATAAGAAAAAAATGACAGAGTTACATTTTACTTATTTTCTCAAAGGTTCCCTCTGAGATCTAGGGCTTCAAGGCGTCAAACTTCCACTTCCACTGTCGTCCGGCTTCTTCCTTCTTGCCATCTTTCCAGTTTGCACAGAGCCACAGACACTTCCACAAGATTCCCGTCGAACTGTCGAAGACTCGAAGCCTCGAAGGAGTCGAAGGGGAGTTCAGAACCACAGATACTCTCAGACTCTCAATTGAGACTCAGAGTTCAGACTTCAGAGAATCAGAGATTCACCGGAGAAGGAGATTAAGGAAGAAGATTAGATGAGAAGGACTGAAGATCGGATGGGGATGGCTAGAGGAGAGTAGGAGACTAAGGAGATTTCGAGAAGAAGCTCTGGGGAGTGGGGAGTGGCCGAGTGGAGAATGATAGAATGGCAAACCCTAGGTCTACGCAACGTTTTATACTTAGGCCAAATTTCGGATCTCGGACGGGTTCGGATGGGATATTTCCTAACCCTACCCGTCCGTCTTTAATAGCCACGTTGCGTGGGGTCGGTTCAGATATGACCCGAACACGTCGGGTTTCATCTCCGTTCGGTAAGCGCTGGTTCGGGTCGGGCGGGTTCTTCGAGTAGTTCGGGTATTGCACAGCCCTACAAAAGACCATGTGTGGTCAATTTGTAAATTTAAGATTAAACATGACAAAATCACTATATTCAGAGGATCAGATTGTATTAACTCAAATAAGTTAATAATAATGGTCGTAGGAAGCTTTCATCGTCTTCGACGACACCGAGGTTTTATAATGATGCAATGTCCCTGTTAGTGTTTTAATTGCTCAAAAAACCCCAACTTATAATTGACAATATTATTATGGCATACTAAGATAGGATTAGCTTATTGTCAGTTTTGTTCTACAGAGGACTGATAAATCAGATACAACAACAGAGGGACTGACACTGAAGATCTGTTTTAGGAAGATGGTTTCTTGAAAGCTGTACGCGGTTTTACAGAAGACAGATTTGGAAAGAAGATCAGCGTATCTGTTTTGGAAATGTGTGTACCGAATCTTTAAGATTACATTCTTCAAATATTGTCTTGCCATCTATAATCAAAGATATCTATGCAGAGTGTTCTGGTTATGGAACTATAAGTACTCTTATTCGACGAGAATTATGGTTACGATTTGAAGAGAGAAGAAACACTCCTTATCAGTTTTATGAGATCAGATCTTTGATTACTATGCCTCTTCTCAATAAAACATGTTCATGGTGATTAAGATGAAGAACTTGAGAAGAATCACTGCTGCTTAAACGAAAGGACACTACGATCACACTGTTGTGGGAACAACTATAAATAGCGTCATTGAAATGGACTGCATTAGAGTTGGCTCTCCAAGTGAAAGGATTTCATTGGACTTCTGTATGCATGGCTCTCCACCTTCAACAATCCACTAAACCTGTGTAGACTGGGTACGTACCTTGTGTGGGGGCACTTGGGTGAGATTATTGTTTCTCTACCTTTGTACATTGGATTATGATTTAGTGGATTGGACGCCTATGTGATCGTCCCCCAGACGTAGATACACTCTGTATCGAACTGGGTAAACATCTTATGTTTTGCTTTGTGCCATTATCTCTTTCTTTAAACATCTCTATGATTTGTTTTACTGATTGACTTCATCGCTGAATCAGTCAGTCCATTTCATCAGTTGGTTAATCCTGTTAATCTAATTAAAAATGAGGAAATGCAAAATTACATGTGGTATCAGAGCTTTTAAGTCTACATAGTGACTTGATCCGTACAGGTTTTTAGTTTTGCATTGTTCTATTTCTTTTGGAAGTGCCTCTGTGTGTTCGTTGGCTGGTTGTCTTTGTTCAGGATGGATGCAAGTATGAAACCACCAGAACTAGATGGTCACAGCTACTCTTTCTGGAAGGCTCGTATGGAGATCTATCTCCAAGCACAAGGTACCAGGGTTTATCGTACTGTCCTATCTGGGTGGAGTCGTCCAACTGTTCAGAATGCTGATGGAACCATTGGGGATATGCCCATGGAGACTCGGACAGATGATGAAATGAATGCCTCTGATCTAAACAACTTAGCGTTGAACTCTATTGTAGGATCTCTGCATGAATCTGTCTTTACCCTAGTCACAGGAGTAAAAAGAAGCTAAACGTGTATGGGAAATTCTTGAAACCAGATTTGAGGGAACTAGTGATGTCAAGCAGTCAAAGCTACAAATGGTGCTGTCAGAATTTGAAGCCCTTAGAATGAATGAAGAGGAAACCATTTCACGCTTTCACAGTCGGGTTCAGAATCTGATGAACAGAGCCTCAGTTCTTGGTGAACCATTCACTGATGAGAGAGTAGTAAAAAAGATCCTTCGATCTTTACCTAAACGCTTCCGGATGAAAGTAACTGCTATTCAGGAACACACAGGCTGGGAAAAGAAGACTGTAGGAGAACTTATGGGAAGTTTGCACACATATGAACTTGAAGTGCTTGCTGATGATGATCTTGCTGGCAACAAAAAAGGAAAGTCAGTGGCTTTTGTGGCTGAAGCTGATCGAGAATCTGACACAGACGACATAGATGATGAAACCTTGGCACTTCTAACCAAGAATTTTAAGAAAATATTGAAAGGATTTAACAAAAAGAGTCAATGTTAGCCTACCAGGACACAATACAAAGGCAATAACTCCTCATATCAGAAAGCCGAAACCTCACCTTTTTCACAGAACAATCAACCCCAGACTGGCCGAACAAGACAGAACAGAAACAGTTCCACAGATACAGGGAGGTCTCTCAACTGGTCAGTGCAGTGTAGAGAGTGTGAAGGTTATGGACATATACAGGCTGAATGTGCAACGTATCTCAAGAGGAAAAAGGCTATGTTAGTGGCTACACTAAGTGATGATGAGGAGGAAGCATCTAATGATCAGTCAGATGATAATGTGGGAAACTTTGTAGCTTTCTTCACAGCTACAGAGATTCAGTCAGACGGAAACGAATCAGATGGAGAATCTTATATATCAACAGATGATTTTGAAGAGAGACATACTCAACTTGAAATGGAATTTGCTAAACTTGTTGCAAGCTGGGAACAACTAGTGAAAGTCAATAAAAATCTGAATGACGAGCTGAAGCAAAGGGATGATCTTCTGGAAAAACTAAATACAGATCTTGTCATAAAAGAAGATCTTATCACACAGATAAGATCCAGAGAAGGAAAACTGATAAAGGAATTGGAATGTCTGAAGAAAAATATCCAGATGATGGACACCACATCAACATTAGACAAAATTCTGGACTCTGGAAGAAATCCGAATGATAAAAAGGGTCTAGGATTTGAACGAGGTGAATCTTCGAATAATGCTCCTATGTTTGTCAAAGAGGGTATGTCTACGGCCACAGCAGTTCACAGTTTTGAACAAGGACAGTCATTCCGGTCAGTTCAGAGAAATGATAAGAGAAAGATATATGATCGAATTGCAGATACTGACTTTGACAAAGTAACTCATCAATCTCATTATTCAAGGTTCAAAAATAAGTTTGTCAGAGTTAGACAATACACTCCCATTTGCCACTATTGTTAAACAAAAGGTCACACTCGGCCTGAGTGTTATTTTTTCTACAGAGATCAAAGGAAGGAAAAATATCAGAACAAGACTATTACACCGTTCACTAGACAGGTTTAGGTCAGAAAGTCAGAAGTTATATTCTACCCCACTATAGTTCTGACTGCATCTACGACTGAAGCTAGATGGTATTTTGACAGTGGCTGTTCAAGACATATGACTGAAAATGTAAAGTGTCTCATGGCTGTTCAACCAAGCAATGGATCTGTTACATATGGCGATGGGCAAAAAGGGAAAATAGTTGGGAAAGGTACCCTGAATGTACCAGGTTTACCTCACTTAGAAGAGGTTCTGTTAGTCAGTGGTTTGAAAGCAAATCTGATCAGCATCAGTCAGTTGTGTGATCAAAACTGGAATGTGTGCTTCGATCGTAACTGCTGCAGAGTTAGTGACAAAGCAGATCAACTTGTCATGGAAGGAACACGATCCTCAGACAACTGTTATGTTTTGGCAAACGAAAATGCTTGTCACCTATCTACATCTGATGAATCAAAACTCTGGCATAGACGACTGGGTCACATAAACTTCAGAGATATGGATAAGCTGATCAAACTAGAAGCTGTGAAAGGAGTACCTAAGATCAGAATAGAACTGGAGAGAGTTTGTGGTGCATGTGCCATTGGGAAACAAATTAGAACTCCGCACAAAGCCGTAAGAGTTATCACTACTGAGAAATGTCTAGAGCTTGTTCACATAGACCTCATGGGGCCAACACAGACTGAAAGCATTGGGGGAAAGAAATACATATTTGTATGTGTAGATGATTTCTCTCGATACAGCTGGGTGTACTTTCTAAGAGAAAAATCTGAAGCATTCAAGGTTTTAAAACCTTGTGCATAAGGGTTCAAAAGGAAAAGAACGAGCCTATAATAAAAATTCAGAGACTGAGAAGTGATCATGGAAAAGAATTTGAGAATTCACTATACTCAGATTTCTGCTCCGAGCACGGTATATCACATGAGTTCTCAGCTCCTAGAACAGCTCAACAGAATGGTGTGGTGGAAAGAAAGAATCAAACCTTGCAAGAAATGGCTAGAGTTATGTTACATGCTTCTCATCTGCCGCAGCGCTTTTGGGCTGAAGCAGTTCATACTGCTTGTCATACAGTGAGTAGGGTCTATCTTAGACCAGGAACGACCAAAACACCATATGAGATCTGGAAGGGAAAGAAGCCAAACCTGAAGTATTTTCATGTGTTTGGAACGAAGTGTTATGTGCTCATTGATAGGGAACAAAGAGGGAAGTTTGAACCTAAGAGTGATGAGAACATCTTTCTTGGGTACTCTCCAAATAGTCGTGCATACAGAGTCTACAACAAGAGAACTCAATCTGTAATGGAATCAGTAAATGTTGTTATAGACGACAGTCCAGACGAATCAGTGGAAACAACAGTGACTGATCCAGTGACTGAGCTTCCTCTCGGTGAACTGAATACTGCAGATAACAACAGTCAGCCCAAATCACAAGAATCCTCAGATGAAGATCAAGAAAGTTCTGAACAGGAGACAACTCTTATAAATGATATACAGGTAAAGACAAACCCACCAGAACTCAGAAAAATCACCCATCAGATAACATCATTGGTGATCCAACAGACGGGATGAAGACCAGGAGCAGAATAAGAAATAATATGATAGAAAAATCTGGATCTGCTTGCTATACCTCAAAGATAGAACCAAGGAATGTAAAAGAAGCTTTACAGGATGATCTGTGGATCAAGGCAATGCAAGAGGAGCTACATCAGCTTGATCGAAATCATGTTTGGGATCTAGTACCAAGACCTGATCGTGTCAACATAATTGGAACAAAGTGCATCTTCAAAAATAAAACTGATGAAGCTGGGAATATTGCAAGGAACAAAGCTCGGTTAGTGGCACAAGGATAAACTCAGATAGAAGGAATTGACTATGATGAAACGTTTGCTCCTGTGGCGAGACTAGAGTCAATCAGAATTCTGTTAGCTGTCGCATGCTTTCTGGGATTCACACTGTTTCAGATGGATGTTAATACAGCGTTTTTGAATGGATATCTGCATGAAGATATCTATGTGGCACAACCTAAGGGATTTGAAGATCCAGATCATCCATCACATGTCTACAAGCTCAGAAAAGTTCTCTATGGCCTTAAACAAGCCCCACGGGCATGGTATGAACGCCTAACACAGTATCTGCTTCAACATGGTTATAAACGTGGAAGTGTTGACAAAACATTGTTCGTAAAAAACCACTGGAAGTCATGTCACCATTGCTCAGATCTACGTGGATGACATTGTGTTTGGGTCAACTTTACAGAAATACACAGATGAGCTAGTAAAAGTCATGAAGGAAGAATTTGAGATGTCCATGGTTGGTCAACTGACGTATTTCCTAGGACTGCAAGTTAAGCAAAGTCCTGAAGGGTACTTTATCTCACAAGAAAAGTACGCTAAGAATTTAGTCAAGAAGTTTGATCTGGAATCGTGTAAACCATCCAGGACACCGATCTCCACCTCAACAAAAGTATCCAAAGATGACACAGGTATATCAGTGGATAACACAGTCTACCGAAGTTTGATAGGAAGTCTATTGTACCTGACGGCTAGTCGACCAGACATAATGTTCAGTGTTGGAATATGTGCAAGGTATCAATCTGATCCAAAAGAATCACACCTCATAGCTGCTAAATGAATTCTGAAATATATAAAAGGAACGATTCAATATGGACTATGGTACTCCAAGGACAGTGAACTGAGTCTGGTTGCATACTGTGATGCTGACTGGGCAGGAAATATTGATGACCGTAAGAGTACATCTGGTGGATCCTTCTTTGTTGGTAAGAACTTGGTATCGTGGCTGAGTAAGAAACAGATTCAATTTCCTTAAGTACTGCAGAGGCAGAATACATAGCTGCTGGTGGATGTTGTACTCAGTTAGTATGGATGAAACAGATGCTTTTAGACTATGGTCTTACTCAAGGAATTATGACACTTTATTGTGATAATGTCAGTGCTATCAACATCTCAAAGAATCCAGTTCAACACTCCAGGACGAAACACATTGATAATAGGCACCAATACATTAGAGACCTGGTTGAATCCAAGGAGATTGAATTGGAATACATTCAAACAGATAAGCAACTGGCTGATATTCTGACCAAGCCCCTAGATGCAAATCGTTTTGAAATTCTCAGATCTGCTCTGGGAATCTGCAGGATTGACTAATAAGGCAGTCAGTCGTTCAGAAGGGAGTAAATGATTTAATTATACGGGTCAGATTTAAGCTTTGACTTCCGTTTAAATCTCCCTTCTATTTTGTTAAGTGTATATCCTAACCTAAATTACCATAAAGGTTTTGGCCTTTTTTCAAATTTCAAATTTCCTTTCATCCGTTTCTTGCCTAAAAAGAAGGCATACCGTTGTGTCAATCACATCGCTTCTGCATGATTTTTGACTAGTCGCATTAATTAGGGTTCTTCACCCTTGGGACTATTTGTTACCGGGCCACTCTTGAACAGAAGGAGCACTCAAAGAATATCTCTGCCCTCAGTTTACTCTATCTCTGCTACTTCTCCAGAAGTTGCCGCCAAGCACATTCAGACACTATTGCAGTTGCCAATGAAGAAGAAACTGAAGCTTGACCCTCTTCTTCGTGATGAGATCATGGTCACTGTTATGACAGATTATCCAGAGTTCTATGCCGACTGGTCTAAAGACGATACCAGTGAGCTTTTGTTGTTGGTCTCTGAAGCTAGTGATGAGGTTTCTCCAGCATCTATCCCAGAGCCTTCAGACAGAAATCGCGCCGGGGTATTTCTCCAATACTTTGCACAGAGGGCCCTTGAATCTGCTGAGGTCTCACGACGACGAGCTGAATCGCAACCCCTGTACCTGCAAGCTGCCCGAGATGAAACCAGACACAGGCTGGAGATCCTTCGGAACAGGTCAAACACTTCTGACTCCCCTATTGAAATTTCGCCTGATAAACCTGAGGATCTAGTGTCTAATGCTGCCCCATCTACTGTGCCTGTTGATTATGAGAATGTGCCTGTTTTAATTTCTGTGAAATCTTCTGTATCTGTTGATGCCCCTTGTATACCTACTGTGAAGTCTGATTCTTTGAAAAGTGGGCTCTTAATGTGTCTGAGGAGGAAGAAAAATCTTTTGATGAGCCCAACAATCTAAGTTTGGTTGTTTTCTCGGCTGATAATATTGCTCTGCCCCCTACTGTTATTGCTGATGTCCCATAAGAAATCTGTTCCTCTGTTAATCCCTCTGATTTGCCTGATGAGGTTGAAACTGTTAAACTCTCAAGCCCCCGTGAGTCCGAGAAAATGGATGGAGTTCCAGTCTACACCTCCACGTCATTGGGTGAAAGTCTCGAACATGTCCAGCACTTTGCTGGTCTACCTGCTGCCTCCATTCCAGAACCATATCGAGTGATTCATCCTTCTGAGTCCTCCAGTGAAGATGAAAAGATCCTTGCTGAAGTCTATGGTACCTAAGCTCATGCATCTACGGATCCGACTGTTGAGGCCACTGCTCATCCTGATTCCACCACATTCAAAATTCGAGAGGTAACTAATCTCCTTGGTGGTTCATCTACTCATGTGTCTGATTCTAGTCATTCTGTGTCTCCTGTTCACTCCCCATCCAAAGAGACAAGAAGGTCAAAGCGAAAGAATGTTCCAGTGAAAGTTGTGGTTGAGTCTGGTGATGACACTGTTGATGTAGATCAACCAGAGAAGAAAAGGAAGTCCAGTGAGTCTGTCAAACCTGAAACCAATCCCCCAATTCAACAAGTGTTTAAAACACTACGCTCATCTGTTAAGCAAAAAGGCTCTGCTGCTGTTCAACCTGCTGTCGTTCCCACATCCTCTACCAGAAAAGGGAAACCTTCTACACGTTCTAGAGGTTGGAGTATTACTCCTGAGATTCAGCCTGTTGAAAGTCCTGACACCTCCATTTACAAGCCTCAATTTGTATCTCCCACTAATCAAGCTAAATGGTCCACCATGGCCAGGAGAGATCTGATTGTCCAAAGATCTGTTGATGAAAACCAGATGAATTCAGTTTGCGACATTCTACCACTATTGAGTGAAGTCGGCTTGCTGAAGACTGTCTCCGCTATCTGCCCATATTCTAAGCTGCTCACGTATGAATTCTATTGTAATCTCAATGATGAGATAGACAATTTGTCTGGGGTGCGTCCAATGCATATTTTCATTCGAGGGAAATGGTATGTTTTTGGCCCTGACATGATTAATAAGTATTATGGTCTGCAAGGAGTTCAAGAGGAAGCAATTACTGATTGGGATTTAGTGGCCAAGACGATCACTGGTGGACAAGCTGGTAGATGGCCTACTGGTGATAAGGATACTCTACCTAGCTCTCAACTCATCTCCAAGTATGTTATTCTCCACCGTCTTGTGCTGCACAACTGGCTCCCTTCGGCTCATTTCCATACTGTTGGCAAGTAGTTGGCCAGTCTCTTGTTCAGAATTGGCACAAAGATGTCCATTGATCTAGGGTCGTGGATTTACTATCACATTCTCACACTGATTCACCCTAGAGAACAAAAGGTACGGCTGCCCTTTCCTAATTTGATTTTTGGAATCCTTACATCACAGGGCCTTGAGCCTATGGCTAGTGAGGTGATCAGTCCGACACTTCTCTATACTGTTGACCGACGTCTCTTGACTGGAGATCATATCTGTGATGTTACACCGGTGATTGCCCCCTCCAACTCTGAAGCTGATACAGTGGCGGATGATTCTCCGCATGCAAGGGATCTCCAACTTTCTATCCAGTTGAAGGCTAGAGTCTCTGAGCTCGAGACGGTTCATGGCATAATTGCGAAACAGCTGATAGGGACTCGCACAGAATTGGCCACCGTTCTTCTTCGTTTAAGCCTGTCTGAGGCTGCTGCTGCTGAACCTGCGAAGTCTGACAGTGAGACTCTCTCCAAGGCTTGACCATGCTTTGGCTCTCATTGGCAAAAAGGGGGAGTATGAACTCAGGGGGAGTTGAGAGTTGTTTTTGTGTACCTTCTAGCCCTGGCTGGGCGTTGTTTGTGATGGCACCACCTTTTATTTGAAGAATGTTCTTTGACTGTTGTTTTGATCCAGCATGACTTGTATGCTGTGTTTTTATTTCTGCTATGTAATCAGATATTTGGGTTGTTTGTTTTATGATAGCATATCTTAGTTCTTTCAGTTTATGTCTTTCTACATAGTCGAGTTATTTTGCCAAATAATAGTCAAAGGGGGAGTTTGTTAGTGTTTTAATTGCTCAAAAAACTCCCAACTTATAATTGGCAATATTATTATGGCATACTAAGATAGGATTAGCTTAGTATCAGTTTTGTTCTACAGAGGACTGATAAATCAGATACAGCAACAGAGGGACTGACACTGAAGATCTGTTTTAGAAAGCTGGTTTCTTGAAAGCTGTACGCGGTTTTACAGAAGACAGATTTGGAAAGAAGATCAGCGTATCTGCTTTGGAAAGGTATGGACCGAATCTTTAAGATTACATTCTTCAAATATTGTCCTGCCATCTACAATCAAAGATATCTATGGAGAGTGTTCTGGTTATGGAACTATAAGTACTCTTATTTGACGAGAATTATGGTTACGATTTGAAGAGAGAAGAAACACTCCTTATCAGTTTTATGAGATCAAATCTTTGATTACTATGCCTCTTCTCAATACAACATGTTCATGGTGATTAAGATGAAGAACTTGAGAAGAATCACTGCTGCTTAAACGAAAGGACACTACGATCACACTGTTGTGGGAACAACTGTAAAGAGCGTCATTGAAGTGGACTGCATCAGAGTTGGCTCTCCAAGTGAAGGGATTTCATTGGACTTCTGTATGCATGGCTCTCCACCTTCAACAATCCACTAAACTTGTGTAGACTGGGTACGTACCTTGTGTGGGGCACTTGGGTGAGATTATTGTTTCTTTACCTTTGTACATTGGATTATGATTTAGTGGATTGGACGCCTATGTGATCGTCCCCCAGACGTAGATACACTCTGTATCGAACTGGGTAAACATCTTATGTTTTGCTTTGTGCCGTTATCTCTTTCTTTAAACATCTCTATGATTTGTTTTACTGATTGACTTCATCGCTGAATCAGTCAGTCCATTTCATCAGTTGGTTAATCCTGTTAATCTGATTAAAAATGAGGAAATGCAAAATTACAGTCCCAAACAAGTGGAAATGGTGACAGCTACAGTGGTTTTCATGTGTTAAGTGATGGGTGTTGAACATATAGTCATTAATGTGCAATCCAACTATCAGCTTAGGCTTTTAGTTGAGATGGAACACATGCTTCAATTTGGTATCAGAGCCAGAACAAAGGTCATGGGGTTACGTGTTGCTTGGAACCCACCGCACACGTGAGGGGGCGTGTTGAGCATATAGCCATTAATGTGCAATCCAACTATCAGAGCTTAGGCTTTTAGTTGAGATGGAGCACATGCTTCAATTATGGGCAACAATGGCATCCTACCTTCTCCTTCTATCCGGTAAATTATTTTTTATATACATTGAATAAATAAAAAGTCAAAAAACTATAAAAATTTAGTTCAATAATTCTAATTGCATCATCAACAACTATGCGAAAATTTATGTGAAGCCGTTAGACGTATCTTTATTCGTGAGACGGGTTAAGTCGTAGACAACTGGATGTTTAAGTATCACAATTTTAATTATAAATATTAAAATATTTATCATTAGCAACAATCATTTATTTATTTAAAAATTGGTACTCCGTATTAAATTTTCTATAATAAGTATTATGATTGGCAAAAACTTGTGTGAGACTGCCTCATGGACCTTTATCCGTGAGACGGGTCGAGTCAAGATCAAATGTAATACTTCGAACTACGTATCAAGGAAAATGTAATACTAATAAGGAATAAAATGTTTATTACTTATATGAAAAAGTGTACTACTTTTGAAAAAATGTAATACTTTTGCATTTTGATTTAAAAGTATTATACTTTTTCTCAAAAGTATTACATTTTTCATTATAAGTAAGAACCACTTGTCAACATTACTTATAAGGAAAAATGTAATACTTTTGATGAAAAATATAATATTTTTACATCAAAATATAAATGTATTATATTTGTTCTCAAAAGTATTTCACTTCCCCTTGTAAAGAACAAATATTTTATTCTTAATTAGTATTACATTTTTATATTGACCCGACACGTCTCATACAAGTGTGATTCATTATGATTTATATCATAAGTAATAAAGAACTATCATATATTCAACTTATCTCACGACTTAAAATTCATGAGACAGCTAACACAAGATGACTCCAACAAGTAAGGGTCTATCTCAGAAGAACGAAAACTATGAATCCAATATGTTAGCTTCATTATGATCGAATGTGCATAATAGAACAATATTGATTTTCAATTACAGTTATATTTTCGTACCACAAATTTAATTTGATACACTATTTTTTTTTTTTTTTTTTTTTTTTTTTTATCAAAATGAACTTCCACTCCGTAATAACATGATTGAAGAACAACCTAATTAAAAAAATTAATTAATTGAACTAATTTTTTTTTTTGAAAAATGGCGTAGCAAATATATTATATCAAGAATTGAACGATAGGGTTAGGAGGGACCAAGTCCCAATACATAGGCTGATCCTGATCATAGGCTAATCTAGCTAGTGTATGAGCATGTAGATTAAATGTTCTAGTAATAAAACTGAGCGAGCAATAATTAAAACTGTTGATAGCTACCCTACATTGGTCTACCACGATCCCAACGTAAGATAAATTCGGCGTAGCTACCGAGCAAATGACATTCTTCAACATGAGACAATCCGTCAGAATATCCACCTCAACCTCGTTTCGATCCTTAAGCCAGGACAAGACTTCTTTGCAGGCCAGCGCCTCCGCCATGAGAGGCGAAAAACATCCCGGAAGCTTCCCGTTGGCCGCAGCTCTGAACGTGCCATCGTGATCGAGCAAGACTGCCCTGTACGTGGCCTGGCCGGTTGCCGGATCGTAGCCTGCATCGATATGACACTTCGGCCGATAGGCCGCCACAACCGGTACAACGACTGCCGGCGTTGTCTGAGCAGCCCAAGCATGGGCCGCCGTGTAGCTTCTTTCCGCCGAGACAGCGCGCTGCCAGACCACAACCGGCATCCTCAACGCCCCTTCCCACACAGCTTCGTTCCTGGCCATCCACAAGTAGTAGAGTAGTGCTACGAGACGCCGGGCTTGGTCGCCTGTGAGCATATCCATAGCAGCCATAAGCCAAGTTGCAAAAGAATGAGAAATAATATTCATAATGGGCAGCCCCGAAACATTCCACACAGCTCTAGAATAATCACATAAAACTAATGAGTGCATAACATTCTCATGTGTGAGGCCACACATTGTGCATGTTGGGTCCACATCAACTCTCTTTATAATCAAATTGGTTGTGGTAGGGAGTATATCGCACACAGCTCTCCACAAAAAAGTTTTCCACTTGGGTGGAACTCTCATTTTCCATAGTGCTACCCATTTATCAAATTCCCCCGTGGTATGTTGAAACTCCCCCATTAGTCTTCTATAGGCATCTTTAACAGTGTAGAGTCCCTTTGGGTCATTGAGCCAATACCATGTATCATCATAATCAGGACTGATTGGTATCTTTAGTATACGATCCACATCTCCCGGCTCGAAAAGATCAGTCAAAATATGAGGATCCAACTTTTTGGTCTGTTGATCTATTAGCCCTACCACTACTGCATTCCGTAAAGCATCAGGCATTATCGTTTGAACAAGTGGACTAGGATTATCCTGTAACCACGGGTGTCCCCAAATAAGAGTAGTTGAGCCGTTCCCAATCCTTCTTCGGACACCAACACAAACGAGATTATGAGCTGCCATAATACTCCGCCAGCAAAAACTGGGATTATGTCCTATTGTCGCATCAACAAAGGAAGTTTTAGGGTAATACCATGCTTTATACACCCTTGCCGCCAGGGATCCGGGATCAGTAAGAAAACGCCAAACCTGTTTTCCCAGCATCGCGAGATTGAATGCCCGAAGATCCTTAAAACCCAAACCACCAAACTTCTTAGGGACACATAACCTGTCCCATACTTTCCAATGAATTCCTCTGTCGGGGCCTTTCCCCCACCAATACCTGTTCATGGTTCTCTGTATAGATAAGCAGACCGATTCAGGGAGCAAGAAAACACTCATTGAAAAAGTTGGCATAGAATGGGCCACACTTTTCAAGAGCACTTCTTTACCAGCCTGCGATAACAGTTTCTTATTCCACGAAGTAACTCTCTGTCTGATTTTGTCTTCCACATATGAGAAAACAACTCTTTTATTCCTCCCTATAAAAGAAGGTAGCCCCAGATATTTGCCAAAATTCCGTGCCTGTTCCACACCCAAACACGCTGCCACTTCCTCTCTCATATCCTCCCCAGTATTCCTACAAAAACAAATATTCGACTTATGATAGTTCACCAACTGACCAGACAATTCCTCGTACCTTGCTAAACATTGTTTCACCACACTAGCCTCCTGGATATTTGCTTTAAAGAAAAGCAAACTATCATTAGCAAAGAAAAGATGTGAGATAGGAGGGCACCCTGCACCTATGAATAGATCCTGCTGTCTGAGCTTTCTGCAATAGCATAGATAAACCTTCAGCGCAAATAATAAATAAAAACGGAGAAAGCGGATCTCCCTGCCTGAGGCCCCTTGTGGGTTGAACTTGGCCACCACTCACACCATTTACCATAACATTATACAACACCGTGGTGACACATGTCATTATTAGCTTAATCCACCGTTCATCAAAACCCATGCCATCATCCTTTTCAGGAACGGCCATTCTATTCTGTCATATGCCTTTGCCATATCCAATTTAAGAGCTCCCCACCTTGTAAACCCACATTGCTTACGGTTCAGAAAGTGCCCCACCTCAACTGCCACTAAAATGTTATCCGTTATAAGCCTACCAAGAATGAACGCACTCTGGGACTCTGAGATCAAGTCACCCATTAGCGGCTTCAACCTGTTAGCAATCATCTTAGCTATTACCCTATACAGAACATTTCCCAAGGCAATAGGCCTCATATCCGCCACAGTCTGGGGGTCATTCTTCTTTGGGATCAAAATAATATTAGTGTCGTTTAAACCAGCGGGAAACTCACCTGTATTCAGACAATTAACAACAAAAGAAGACACATCCGCCCCTACTACATTCCAAAACTGCTGATAAAAGCCTGGATTCATTCCATCCGGGCCCCAGTGCCTTATCAGGAAATATGGCAAACAATGCAGCCTTGATCTCAGTCATACCATATGGACGCAACAGTGCATCATTCTGGTCATCCGTCATTCGGGGGGTGAATTCATCAAAAAGCAGATCCTCACACACAGAATTACTAGTGGCAAAAATCATATTGAAATAATTCAAGACAACAACATTCATATCCTGCCCCTCCACCCACACCCCATCATAATTCTTTAATTTAGCAACAAAATTCTTTTTCTTTCTAGCAGAGGCATACCTATGGTAGAACTTCGTGTTCACATAAGCTCCACGATGCCAGTGTTGCTTCGCTCGCTGCCTCCAAAACACATCTTCCTGGGCCTCCAACTGAGAGATTTGATCATTCAAATGCTGGAATTAAGTCAAGGCAGCTGGATCCCTCCTATCTCGAATCCGCCACTGCTCCTTTCGTAGCTGCTGGATGCGTTCTCCAAACTTATGGAAGTGGTTTCCATCCCATTGCATCAGTCTATCCCCACAATGTTGCAGAAAATTTAGCAACCCCTCTGCCCTCCCATCATGCCAGACAGTCTCCACCACATCCCTGCACCCCTCATCAAGCAGCCACGCCATCTCAAACCTGAAGCCTCTCGGGATCCTACCCCTCTGCATGTTGTTTGCATTGATATCAAGAAACAGAGTCGAGTGGTCCGAATTACGAATAAGAATATTTTCGACCCCGACCCTTCCATTCACATCACACCAGTCCATTGTCGCCAAAACCTTGTCTAACCTTTCCTCCAACCAGCGATCCGTACCACTGGCTTTCTCCCATGTATACTGATGTCCTCTCATAGGTAGCTGCCTTAGGCCGCACCCATCCACTACTTCGCTGAACCCGCGTAGGAGGCTCTCCGTGTAACACCCCGTGTTACGGCCCATAAACCAATTAATTAATTACCCAGAAAGAAAGATTAAAATCTCATTAACTAGGAAAGGCCCACCATAAGCCCATGGACCCATAGGAAATAGAAGTAGCCAATTATATAAATAGGGACATAGGAGGCACCTAGGATCCACACCACAAATAATCTCTCACCACACAAGAAAGTTCCAAGAATTCCCTTAGGAGAAATCAAGAAAGGAGAAATCTTAAAGAACGACCCTTCATAGCCAAGGAAATTAATTAAGGCTAAGAGGTAACCCATGTCTCAACAAAACCTATTTTCTTCGCTATAATCTCCTTCCTTGGCCTCCTTCTATATGCTTGTATCTTGATTTATACCTCTATGCTATCGTGATATATTCTTGATAATTGATGAGATGATTTGTGTGTATTCTTGATAATCTTGATGATCTTGATGATGAAAATAGGTTCTTGATATTGATGTAATGATTCTTGACAAATCTTGATAGTTCTTGATGTTAAAGATAAATTATGAGTTTGATGATTTGGGAGGGATTAGAGCCCTAGGATGGATTGGGAATTTGTATTATTATGTTCTTGATATATATTGGGTGGGAATTCACATGTTCGGGTGTTGTTTATGTTTAGAGGTCGCAATAGGATGAGTTATACGTGATTCTTGCTTTTGATCCATTAATTGACTACGTGGTGTCGTTAATTGCGTTTAAAAGTGTCTAAGCATGGTTTCGGGTTACACAAAGGTTCCTGGAACGAAATTGTGATGAATGAGTCAGTGGGGGGTTGGGGTACCCGCCACCTACCCGCTGCCCGAAGATCACCGCCGGGCAGCGGGCAGGCGATGGGCAGGCGTCCGCCCGCCGGAAACCCGCTGCCGGGCAGTGATCTCCGGCGGGCAGCCGGCAGGTGCTCCCTCACCCACCGGCTACCCGCTGGTCCATGACCCATCCTGGGTCCCCGGCTTCCCCGTTTGATGTCCCCCATCCCCCGTGGTGTCCCAACGGACCCCGTTTGTCGTGCCTGAGTCTAGTTTGATGTTTCAGGTACCGTTCGTAAGATAAGTGAATCTTAGGAATCGCATGCTAGTTGAATCGGTAACCCGTTGATCTAGGTGGAAGTCGTATGAACCCCTTAGGACGATTCTTAGTATGTGAATGATCACACGTAAGCTTAATTATATGCCTCCCCTTCCCTATGTGCTATTATGTGTTATTATGTGCTATTATGTGTTACGTGATGCATGACCCCAACTTGGTTAAGATCAAGTGGGCTATACGGGCAGTTGAATGGGCTGAGAACCATCCCAACTGTTAACCAGGCCGGTTAAGATCGGTCAGGTATATAAATATTATATAGGACTGAGGTCCACTATACGGGCAGTTGAATGGGCTGAGAACTATCCCAACTGTTAACCAGGCTGGTAGAAACCGGTCAGGTATATAAAGATTATATATAGGACTATAGTTCCACATGTGCCTCGGTGATATGACCCACCGACCTGGACGCGCCAGGCGGTGTGTAGGGCCAACAAGCCGAGGAAGGCTGTAGTCCACCGACCTGAGTAATCAGGCGGTGTGTAGGGCTACGGCTTGCTGCGATCCACCTAGTGATGGGACATCGGTATGTAGGGCCGTAGTTTCCGAGGATCTTCGCCCACCGACTGAGTTTAGCTCAGCGGTGTGTCAGGCTTGATCCGCTACGGTCCACCGATTGTGCGAATCAACGGTGTGTAGGGTCGTGAGTCCCCCCTTGTAAAGGGGATCGCGGTCCACCGACTGGGCGCGTCAGCGGTGTGTCGGATCGTGGTCCGACGTTGAGTTTGTCAGCGGTTCTCAAAGGGTTGGTTGCGATCAAATCCCCTCGTACCGCGGTACCGAGGTAGGGTGCTGCGGGGCCGTGTTAATGCTATAAGCATTAACCCTCATGTTCGGGGCACGCGATTGGTCCCGTGGCGCCATCAATGATTATGTGATATGAATGGTGATTGGATGATGATGTGTTCTGGAATTGAAAAGTGATCTGTGACCTTAGATGCGTATTCCTTATGATGTTATCTCTACTTAACTGTTTATTATTGTTTGATGTGCTTGTCCCTATTTGATTAGTCTATTCCTGGTTTTAAAACTAGTGTCTCTTAAGTATATATCTTCCTGCTTCGAAATGATTTTCGTATATCTATATATATATATATATATATATATATATATATATCTATCTATCTATAATGTATTTCGACGCGTTGGAGTGGGTTACCAGCATCTCTCGCTGAACAGATATATTTGGCTTTCAGGCACAGATGAGTAGACACTGGAGCGCGCTAGAGATTTGGAGCGTAAAGTAGATAGTTTCCCTTTCGGCATGCGTGCCATGCTTATGTATTGACATTATTGAAGATATTAGTTAGTTAGCCTGTGCACCTGAGTTTTCTAGCTCAGGTGTGGCATAGCACCCCGTACTCTTATGTTATGTTTTGGGATTTAATGAGAATTTACCTTTATCATATAAGTCTTAAAAGTTTTGAAATTTTGGGGTGTTACAGTTGGTATCAGAGCCTAAGTTTGACCCTAGGATAAGACTCTTAAGACCAAGACTTTAAGACAATAGGCTTAAAACATTAGAAGATCAGTAAGATAGGATTTAGGGATCGTAGGACGCGCGGTGAGATCGTTAGACCTTACACTTCCTTCACCCCAACTCACACGTAATTTAAATAAAACTTCCTTTACACCCATAGCATCAAGGTCAGGATGCAAAATAATATCAACCTATGAACCCCAGGATGACATCAAAGAGGAAACAGGCAAAGGCGCCGAAACTTCCCACACAGGAATTCTTGACTCAAAATCTACAACGTCTGGCCCAAATTGCCCAGGCACTAAACAATGCAGTCTCCCAGCCATTACCACCAAACAGAAACTTGGAAATCCACCGCCAAGTCTCGGAACACCAACCGCCCACCTTCTCAGGGGACGAAAATCCCACGATCCTCGAAGAATGGATCAGAACCTTTGACAAAATATTCAGGGCAACGGGATGCCCAGAAAACCACCAAGTAGAGGCGGCCTCCTTCTACTTCAGGCACGGGGCCGACACCTGGTGGGTCCACGAGAAACCCAATTGCGAACAAAGCCCCGGGTTCAACTGGGAAGCCCTAAAAACGCGACTACGAGAACAATTCTACCCCAGTCACCTGAAAGCAACCATATACGAGGAATTCCTCCACCTAAAACAGGGAGCAACCCCAATCACAGAATACTACCAGCAGTTCCTTAAGCTAGCTCGCCTCACTCCCGAACAAGTACATACAGAGACGATCAAAATCAAGAAATTCATAAAGGGCCTCAATCCCGAAAACCAGAAGGCCCTAACTATACGAGAACCGAGAACCCTCGAAGAAGCCTATGCCAAGGCATTCCAACTACAACAAATACCAGACGAACCACAGGAAACGCGCCTGGGACACAAAAGAAAGTTTAATGGGAGCCACACAAACCCCCTCCGGGAGCCTAAAACCGCCAAGGCCACCTCACCCCACAAATTCGTAACACCGGCCACTCAGGGAAGAATCCTTACCATAAGCAAAGCCAAAATCGGAGATAGCAACATAGTCTCCGGAACCTTCCTTGTACACACCACCCCCGCCACCGTACTATTTGATTCAGGGGCTACTAACTCATTTATAGCAACCGAATTCGCCACTCAACTCGGTCTTAACACCAGCACCAGAGTACAACTCCAGGTCAAAGTGGCCTTCGGTGAAATCATAAAATGTGACCGCATGTACAAAAACATAATAATCACCATCAAAGGAGTGGAATTCCCTAGCAACCTAATACAATTCAAACTAGATGGAGTACAAGTGATCTTAGGCATGGACTGACTAGGGAAATTCCAGGCACAAATCTTATGCGGTGAACAAAAGGTGGTCTTACGGGGACCGAACGGCAAAAGGGTATCCTACCACAGAACCCACAAGGATCCGGAAATCAAATTATTAAACATGATAAAAATGAAGAAATATCTAACCCAAGGAAATGAAGCCTGCCTATGCTCGGTCAAGGACCTCAACACCGAAATAGCCGAACCCCAAACCATCCCAGTGGTAAACGAGTTCACCGACGTCTTCCCAGACGAAATCCCCGGAGCACCCCAAACCAGAGAAGTCGAGTTCACGATAGACCTAATACCAGGCGCTGCCCCGATCTCTAAACCACCCTACAGGCTGGCACCAAAGGAAATGAATGAACTGAAAACACAACTTCAGGAACTACTAGATAAAGGATACATCCGCCCCAGCACCTCACCATGGGGAGCACCCGTATTATTCGTTAAAAAGAAAGATGGGAGCATGCGCCTGTGCATCGACTACAGGGAACTAAACCAAGTTACAATAAAGAATAAATATCCTCTCCCCCGAATCGACGACCTGTTCGACCAACTTAAAGGAGCAGGGGTGTTCTCGAAAATTGATTTAAGATCCGGATACCATCAGATAAAAGTAGCCAACCCAGATATCCAGAAAATAGCCTTTCGAACACGCTACGGCCATTACGAATTCACGGTGATGCCCTTCGGACTCACCAATGCACCCGCTATATTCATGGACCTCATGAATCGAGTATTCCGGCCCCACCTAGATGACTTCGTCATTGTATTCATCGACGACATCCTGGTCTACTCCCGAAACAAGGAAAAACATGAAAAGCACCTCCACACAACCTTACAAACCCTGAGAGAACACCAACTATACGCCAAGTTCTCCAAGTGTGAATTTTGGAAGGACAACGTAGCCTTCCTGGGTCACGTGATAACCAAAGAAGGAATCAAGGTGGACCCCACCAAGATTCATGCCATCAAGGAATGGCCCACACCAAAATCGCTTTCGGAGGTCAGAAGCTTCCTAGGATTAGCTGGCTATTATAGGAGGTTTGTACCCGATTTTACCAAAATAGCTCAACCTCTCACCAAGCTCATGAAAAAGGAAACCCCCTTTCATTGGGACAACAATTGCACCACAGCCTTTCAAGAATTGAAAGAGAAACTAACCACGGCACCCGTCCTAGCCCTTCCCTTCGGGATGGAAGGATTCGAGGTCTTCAGCAACGCCTCCAAAAAGGGGCTGGGATGCGTACTAATGTAAAAGGGGAAGGTAATAGCATACGTATCTAGACAACTCAAAACCCACGAAGAAAATTACCCCACACACGACCTCGAGCTAGCCGCCATCGTGTTCGCCCTGAAAATTTGGAGACATTACCTATACGGAGTACAATGCAAGATTTATACGGATCACAAAAGCCTAAAGTACATCTTCACCCAGAAAGATCTAAACATGCGACAACGAAAGTGGCTGGAACTCATAAAAGATTACGACCTAGATATCCAGTACCACGAAGGAAAGGCTAACGTTGTGGCAGACGCCCTAAGCCGAAAGGCTAACCACTCCCTCAATGCCACCTGGATCTTGCCAGACCAGCTATACATGGACTTCCAGAAGTTGAACTTGGAGGTAGTAGAGCAAGGTCGAACCAACTCCGAGATCCGCCTATTCAATACCAGAGTCATACCCACACTACTCGAAGAAATCAAAGCCGGACAACATCAAGACCCGGAACTAAACAAAATTCGGTTCGACCTAACTCAGGGAAAGGACGGACCCTTCGAAATATACGAAGATGGCAGCCTCCGCTATCAAGGGAGGTGGTGCGTGCCCACAACACACCCCCACCTGAAGCAGCAAATCCTGAAAGAAGGACACAACTCCCCATACTTAGTGCACCCCGGAGGCGACAAACTATACCAAGATGTGAAAAAGATGTTTTAGTGGCCCAACATGAAAAAGGAAGTCGCAGACTTCGTGAGCAAATGCCTGAACTGCCAAAGGGTAAAAGCCAAACGATGCAAGCCCAAAGGACTCGTACAGCCCCTTGAAATACCACAAGGGAAGTGGGACTCCATATCCATGGATTTCGTCGGAGGATTGCCCACAACACCAACCGGCAAGGATAAGATCTGGGTAATAGTGGACCAGCTAACCAAGACAACACGGTTAATTGCTATGAAAGAAACATGGACAATGACGCAACTAGCCCGGGCCTACCTAAACCGAGTAGTAAAATACCACGGGATCCCCCGAAACATTGTGTCCGATAGGGATCCAGGTTCCTCTCGCAATTCTGGAAGTCTCTACAAACAGCCTTGGGGACACAACTGAACCTGAGCACTGCCTTCCACCCCACCACTGACGGCCAAACCGAGAAAACCATTCAGACTCTCGAAGACATGCTAAGAGCCTGCATGTTGGACTTCCAAGGGACATGGGAGGAACATCTAGACCTCATCGAATTCTCTTACAACAACAACTACCACGCAAGTATCCGCATGGCCCCCTACGAAGCTCTGTACGGTAAAAAATGTAGAACCCCCTTATGTTGGGAAGATATGGTCGGCCCAGTAACACTAGGACCCCAATACTTACAAGACACCATAGCTAAAGTCAAGCACATACAAGAAAGAATGAAGGCCGCCCAAGACTGCCAAAAATCCTACGCCGACCTAGGAAGAAAACAAGCCGAGTTCACCCCCGGGGATAAAGTCTGGTTGAGAATCTCGCCCACACGAGGGGTAATGAGGTTCGGAAGAAAGGGAAAACTCAGCCCCCGGTTTATCGGCCTTATGAAATCATAGAAAGAGTCGGGAACCTGGCCTACAACCTCGCCCTACCCATCGAACTGGAACGGGTACACAACGTATTCCACATATCCCAACTAAAGAAATATGTACACGACCCGAGCCACGTACTACAACCCGAGGCCGTGGACCTTGACGATGCACTAGCTTACGAAGAGAAACCCGTAAGAATCCTGGACACCAAGATAAGAACCACCCGCCGACGAGCCATAGAAAAGGTAAAAGTCCTATGGACCAACCATTGGACCGAAGAAGCAACATGGGAACTCAAAGACACAATGAAAGAACGCTACCCCGAACTCTTCACACCAGGTAACCAAGACGAAAGCATATGATAAGGGAAGAAGTCACTCAGCAAGGACCAAAGCTTCGGGGACAAAGCTTCCCGTTAAGAGGCGGGGGGGGGGGGAGAGTGTAACACCCCGTGTTATGGCCCGTAAACCAATTAATTAATTACCCAGAAAGAAAGATTAAAATCTCATTAACTAGGAAAGGCCCACCATAAGCCCATGGACCCTTATCCCTAAATCCAACCCTTAGTCCCATAGGAAATAGAAGTAGCCAATTATATAAATAGGGACATAGGAGGCACCTAAGATCCACACCACAAATAATCTCTCACCACACAAGAAAGTTCCAAGAATTCCCTTAGGAGAAATCAAGAAAGGAGAAATCTTAAAGAAAGACCCTTCATAGCCAAGGAAATTAATTAAGGCTAAGAGGTAACCCATGTCTCAACAAAACCTATTTTCTTCGCTATAATCTCCTTCCTTGGCCTCCTTCTATATGCTTGTATCTTGATTTATACCTCTATGCTATCGTGATATATTCTTGATAATTGATGAGATGATTTGTGTGTATTCTTGATAATCTTGATGATCTTGATGATGAAAATAGGTTCTTGATATTGATGTAATGATTCTTGACAAATCTTGATAGTTCTTGATGTTAAAGATAAATTATGAGTTTGATGATTTGGGAGGGATTAGAGCCCTAGGATGGATTGGGAATTTGTGTTATTATGTTCTTGATATATATTGGGTGGGAATTCACATGTTCGGGTGTTGTTTATGTTTAGAGGTCGTAATAGGATGAGTTATACGTGATTCTTGCTTTTGATCCATCAATTGACTACGTGGTGTCGGTAATTGCGTTTAAAAGTGTCTAAGCATGGTTTCGGGTTCTACAAAGGTTCCCGGAACGAAATTGTGATGAATGAGTCAGTGGGGTGTAGGTGGGGGTAGGGGTACCCGCCACCTACCCGCTGCCCGAAGATCACTGCCGGGTAGCGGGCAGGCGTCCGCCCCCCGGTAACCCGCTGCCGGGCAGTGATCTCCGGCGGGCAGCCGACGGGTGCTCCCTCACCCACCGGCTACCCGCTGGTCCATGACCCATCCCAGGTCCCCGGCTTCCCCGTTTGATGTCCCCCATCCCCCGTGGTGTCCCAACGGACCCCGTTTTTCGTGCCTGAGTCTAGTTTGATGTTTCAGTTACCGTTCGTAGGATAAGTGAGTCTTAGGAATCGCTTGCTAGTTGAATCGGTAACCCGTTGACGTAGGTGGAAGTCGTATGAACCCCTTAGGACGATTCTTAGTATGTGAATGATCACACGTAAGCTTAATTATATGCCTCCCCTTCCCTATGTGCTATTATGTGTTATTATGTGCTATTATGTGTTACGTGATGCATGACCCCAACTTGGTTAAGATCATGTGGGCTATACGGGCAGTTGAATGGGCTGAGAACCATCCCAACTGTTAACCAGGCCGGTTAAGATCGGTCAGGTATATAAATATTATATAGGACTGAGGTCCGCTATACGGGCAGTTGAATGGGCTGAGAAGCATCCCAACTGTAACCAGGCTGGTAGATACCGGTCAGGTATATAAAGATTATATATAGGACTGAAGGTCCACATGGGCCTCGGTGATATGACCCACCGACCTGGACGGGCCAGGCGGTGTGTAGGGCCAACAAGCCGAGGAAAGCTGTAGTCCACCGACCTGAGTAATCAGGCGGTGTGTAGGGCTACGGCTGGCTGCGATCCACCGAGTGATGGGACATCGGTATGTAGGGCCGTAGTCTCCGAGGATCTTTGCCCACCGATTGAGTTTAGCTCAGCGGTGTGTCAGGCTTGATCCGCTACGGTCCACCGATTGTGCGCATCAACGGTGTGTAGGGTCGTAAGTCCCCCCTTTTAAAGGGGATCGCGGTCCACCGACTGGCGCGTCAGCGGTGTGTCGGATCGTGGTCCGACGTTGAGTTCGTCAGCGATTCTCAAAGGGTTGGTTGCGATCAACTCCCCTCGTACCGCGGTACCGAGGTAGGTTGCTGCGGGGCCGTGTTAATGCTATAAGCATTAACCCTCATGTTCGGGGCATGCGATTAGTCCCGTGGCGCTATCAATGATTATGTGATATGAATGGCGATTGGATGATGATGTGGTTTGGAACTGAAAAGTGATCTGTGACCTTAGATTCGTATTCCTTATGATGTTATCTCTACTTAACTGTTTATTATTGTTTGATGTGCTTGTCCCTATTTGCTGAGTCTATCCCTAGTTTTAAAACTAGTGTCTTTTAAGTATATATCTTCCTGCTTCGAAATGATTTTCGTATATCTATATATATATATCTATCTATAATGTATTTCAACGCGCTGGAGTGGGTTACCAGCATCTCTCGCTGAACAGATATATTTGGCTTTCAGGCACAGATGAGTAGACACTGAACGCGCTAGAGATTTGGAGCGTAGAGTAGATAGTTTCCCTTTCGGCCTGCGTGCCATGCTTATGTATTGACATTATTGACGATATTAGTTAGTTAGCCTGTGCACCTGAGTTCTCTAGCTCAGGTGTGGCATAGCACCCCGTACTCTTATGTTATGTTTTGGGATTTAATGAGAATTTACCTTTATCATATAAGTCTTAAAAGTTTTGAAATTTCGGGGTGTTACACTCCGGGTGTGGGTTGTTCCCTCTTTTCTCGTGCTGGAACAAGAGATCATTAATATCCCCTATTACAACCCAAGGAAGCGGAGACCTTCCAGACAGTGATTTAAGCAACTCCCACGAGTCCCGTCTATGGTTATGTTTTGAAAAACCATAGAAGCATGTCATACGCCACACCTCACCTGCTGGCATTCGTACCTCAATATCCATGTGATTCTTAGAATAGCTCAGGAGTGTAGCCGTATTATTCTTTTTCCAAAGCAACGCCAAATTCCCACTAGTCCCCACATTATCCGCATAAAACAGTCCTTCATACCCTATCCTTACGCGGAGCCTCTCCGCATGCACTCGCTCCACCATCGTGTCCATTAAAAACACAAAATCTGGCTTCTTACCGGACACAAGGCCCACAATCTCTCAAACTATTCGTGGATTGCCCAAGCCACGACAGTTCCAACTTATTGTACTCATGATGATGGGCGGGACTGAGTACCAGTTCCCGCCACTCGCAAGTTTTTTGACACATCGATCATAGCCACATCTTCCGAACACTGTCCCTCCACCCCTCCCGAGACCCGCCGGCGGCGCTTGGAATTCGCCACCACCCCCTCCGCCCCAGGCTCCATCTCGGTTGCCACACTGCCCCCTCTCCCATCACCCTCATCCCGCCCCCCTGCCCCATCCACTGCCACGCCATCCCTCCCCTCCCTCACCAACGGTTTCGGCTCCCCCCCAACTGGCACTAACCAGTTCTCCCCCACCGCCCTCGGCGCACCCCGGTTGCCCCCAGCCCGCAAACCTGCAAAAGGGTGCGACTCCGCCGGCATCGCACTCTCCCGTGCCTTCAGACAAAACATATGAACATGGCCCATCAGGCCACAAAAGGAACAATACTTGTGCAATCGTTCATACCGAAAGGTTATCCAGCTCACCGTCTTGTCTCTCTTTACCAACTTCATGCCACGTCGTAGCCGTTTACCAACCGCAATAGACACCCGGACTCGGTAGAAAGTAAGCCATGGGGCTCCCGTAAACCGCTCATCATGCTTCACAAACGATCCTATGAAATTTCTGGCCTGCTCAAGCACCGTGTTAGACGTGTACCCCATAGACAATCCATGCAACTGAACCAACATATCAACCGAGTTCAACACCATCTCCCCAGGTATGGCTCCCGCCACCACCTCTCGGCAAACCAAGGTGTTATTTTCGAAAGCCCAAGGTCCCCCATCTAGGACATAATCAATGTCTGTCTTATGGTAAAAGACGAATAAAAATAGCCCCGGTTGAATCTCCGTAACCTGTACACCTCTCACCGGCTGCCATACAGAAGCCATGACTTGCTTCATGAACTCCAACTTGACCAGTTTGGTCATTAGAAAACGGCCCAGGTCTCCTCATCACCATCATTGAGCACCCCAACATCCTCCCCTTCCGGCGCAAACTCATCATTCTCGTCCTCCAAGTCAAGGTCTCCCCACCTCTCCGTCAACCTCTCCACTGCGTTGTCTGCTTCCGCCTCTGCCATGTTGCTTGCACCCAGACGCTGTTACCGAAGCCAGGAACGTCGACGTAAACCGCCAAAGAAAACACCGAAGATCACCGAAACCCTAGTTTAAACCTAGAGAAGAAGGCAAAACCCTAGTCGTCGCTAGAGAGAGAATTATTAATTGAACTAACTTATTTTGAGGAGTTCTAAAAAAATTTTAATGTTATTGAGTAGTTAAGGATCCCACATTTAAATATAATGTTATTAAATTAATTGAAATTCACATATTTAAAATTGATGTCTCATTTTGAGATCTATCAATTTAAAATAAAGAATAATAGAGATAATAAAATATAAAAAATAAAATTTTAACAAATAAGTTAAAAACATATCGTAGATCTACAAACGTTGAACCACAAAATCTACTATATGAACTTACTAAACATGCAGCTATTATTTAAATGGTGATCTAGAGTAATTTTGATTATGTTAGGGTATAACATTTAGAAACAAAACTAAGACTTTTCTAAATATATATTTACTATTTTGATAATAAACAAAACTTTAAAATATTACAAAATTAGTTTCTAAAACAAAACTCGAATACCAATGTTAAATGTTAAAATAAAAGTGATTTTTTTCATATAAGGAAAAAAATGATATAATATTTATCTATATAACAACAAAAGTATTATCAATATATCTTTCTATCCATATATGTATACATACATAATATTTATAATATTTTGTACAATATGAAAATATGTAAACTTTTTTATTATTATAGAATATTGATTATTGATATAATTATACACATTAATTGCTACATTTGTTACTCATTAAAAAAATTTATTTTAAAATCAGTATAAACTTTTACTCTTAATTAAAAATTTTATAAATATTTAAAATTTGCCTAAATACGTAATATAATTGTGGACTACATTAATCCATACAAATTTAAAATTAAATTCTTGTTATAATTATTTAGAATAATGGCCATTAAAATATTAGTCCCTTCATTTTCCTTCTATTTAATCAATTGTTATGTTATAAAATTGAAGAGTTGTATGGATTATTATATAAAGAGTTGAAGGCTTAATGAAATGATACACTTACATGGTTGTGGTGTTCAATTGTGTTCTTCCCCTTCTCCCTTCTTATTGCTTATTCTACACAAATATACACATACATACAAATCTCGGGCTACTACCGTGCAGACACCGTGAGACAACTAACGAGTTGATAGGCTCACGCTCTTCGGTGAACGGTATGTTTATTTTCTAAATTAACATTCCTAGTTGTTAAACTTGCCAATAAATTGCATGTTTTCCTTATGCATTGCGATTGATATGGAATATATATGCTCGGAATATATCTGCTTTATTGCTGTCATAAATGTACATGCAAATTGTATTGGCAAATTGTGAATGCTTGTATATGATGTTATATATAAATATTTTCTGTATGCATTAAGTTCATAATCAAGTATGTATATGGATATGGTACATACTTGATATGTGTTTTATCACTAATTAATGCAGAGAATTCTGTATGTGTTTTCATATCAAGTATGTATATACATTATATGGCTATGCACTAAGTTCATATACATTAAATTGCATTAAGTTCATACCAGAGAATATTTTCTGTATGTGTTTTCATATCAAGTATGTATGTGGATACATACACTCATATTCTTATAATCATCAGTATATTATTTATTCAAAATATATAAAAAAAATTCGAATATATATATTGCCACTATGTGAGATATATATGTGAAATCGGTTTTTTTGGTATACATATGCTGTATATGTATATGTTTTAAAAAAACTAATTCAGATGTATATGTATTCTGTTTTTTATGTATACATACCTTTTTACCGTATTATATATGATTGTTTTATTAAGAAAAAATCAAATCAAAACCATGCCATATAAATATATACATATGTTTTCGGAAAATGTGTATACATCTATTCATACATACGATAAAAGAGAAAACAAAAACCTTTTTTCTTTCTCTCTACTTTTTTGATCGATCCGTCGTCATTCTCTGATCTATTGTTTTGATCGTTTTTCCTTCGTCCGTTCCTCCGGTCTGCGTTTGCAGACAGATATCTGCTTATAGGGTTTTTATTTTTCCTCTTTGTTTTAAGGAGATGGGCTAGGATTTTGGGTTTTTTTTTTTTTTTTTTTTTTTTTTTTTTTTTTTTTTTTTGCCCAGTCCATTTATTAAAATAAGGGGGAAGCTGTGTTTTGAGCCCATTTAATTGTTTTAGGTTCATGATTATTTAAACACTCTATGATATACATATACATGTTTTATTTGGGCCTGATTTATTCTAATTTATATGTATAAATTGATTTGGTCCAGCAATTTGAATTTTTTTAAAGGCATTGAGAACTATATTACTTTTAAATTGTCATCCAATTTATTATTTAAATTGATTATTGAATATGCTCATAAATTAAGATTATCACTTTGTGCAATTTATTTGGATCACATATGATTTTATGAATGTATATGAAAGCATACGATATATGTTTTGTAGATCATGTCTTCTATCGCCAAAAGAGAATTTAATGAGCTCGCACTTAGCAGTAGCAACTATTTGACTTGGCTTTAGACATCGAGATTCATCTCGCGTCTAAAGAACTAAGCCAAACCATTGTTGCCGAGTCACAGTGTACTAACACCCAGAAGGCGCATGCTCTTATTTTCTTACGTCACCACTTGAACCACGACCTGAAAAATGAATACTTGACTGAAAAGGACCCTTTTGCATTATGAAAGTCTCTAAAGGACCGTTTTGACTAGCAGTCATCGATTGTCCTCCCTCAAGCCCAATTTGAATGGCTTCACCTGAGGTTTCAGGACTATAAGTCAGTTATTGACTACAACTCGGCCCTTCATAAGATAGTCTCGCAACTAAAGCTCTGCAAACAAGAAGTTTCAGAGACAGACTTAATTGAAAAGACTTTGTCTATCTTTCATGCGAGTAACCTTGTACTCCAGCAGCAGTACAGGGCAAAGAATTATGAAAAGCATTCTGATATGATATCTGCACTTCTTGTGGCCGAGAAGCACAACCAGTTGTTGATGAAAAACCATAATGCACGACCTTCTGGGTCTGCCCCCGCTCCTGAAGCACATCATATTGCCCAGGGAAGCAATTCTAGAAGGGGTCGAGGAAAGCGTCGTGGTAGAGGTCACGGTCGAAACAATCGAAGTGGTAAAGGCAAAGGCAACAATGACTCTCGGGCCCAAGATAAGAAACAGAGTGATCAAGGTTCATCAAGGTCACAAACCTGTTATCGGTGTGGATGTACGGGAAACTGGTCTCGTACGTGTTGCACACCAAAGCATCTGGTTGAAGCTTACAAAATGATGCAAAAGAAAAATTATAAGCAACCGCCAGGAAAGGAATCTCATCACACCAACACTGATTTGCCTGAAGCAAATGCAGTGATGAATGATGATGATGATCTTTTAAAATATGAGCTTGAAGACTTTGGTGATCAAGAATGATCTGTTTTATGCTCTTGGTTTATGAACCTATTTTTTGCATCATTTTTTTTTTTTTGGATTATGAACTTATGTTTTTTCATATCATTTTATGACTTGATTTCTATGTTTTCTATTTTATCATGATGAATGGTTCACCTCCTTTTTAACCTTCACATGTTATTTTTTTGTGCCAAGGCATTGGTTAATTAGTAACGAACAACCACTGTTTGAGAAGTAACCCTGAAGATCTTACAACATTGCAAAGTTGTTGTTCGCACAATGGAGCATGAACCAACATTGTGCTTGGTGGATAGTGTAACCACGCATACTATCCTAACGGATATGAGGTTTTTTCGTACCTTAAACAAATCAAGTAGTAATATTACCACTATTTCTAATGATCAGGTACAAATAGTGGGCTCCGGAAGAGCATCCATCATCCTCCCTAACAGCATGTTTGGTTCATGGAATGAATTTTAAAGGAATAGGAATAGTATTCCATAAGGAATAGAATATGCAAGGAATAGAATAGGAATTGTATTCTTTTGGTTGGTTCGTTGAAGGAATAGAGTTTAGGAATGTTATTTCAGTGTTTGGTTGGTTGAAGGAATAGAAATGGAATATGAGTTTAAAAGACATAAATACCCCTATACAAAAAATGTATTATTATTATTATTATTATTATTATTATTATTATTATTATTATTATTATTATTATTATTATTATTATTATTATTACATATGTTTTTAAATAATGTTATTCTATAACAACTACAATATTGTATAAAAATTAACATATATATACACAAATATTATTGATAAGTGAAAGAACAACTGTATTTGAAAGCATCAGGGAGTTTTATTCAAGATAAGAGATTATCCTTGATTCAAGGAGTCTTTTTACAACAACTTGTCAGATAATTAAGAGTCCTTACAAGGAGATGTGATTAGTTCAAGCAGACAAGGAATTACATGTGATTAATTTATCTATCTCCCTCACGCCATTTCACATAATTATCTCTAAAAGCCTGAGAATTAATTTGTTTAATCATTCTATCATTGTTAGTGATCAAAATATATATATTAGAGAAGTCATGGCTATGTAAACCACTTGAAGCGGTACGGCGCGTCACGACGAAAGAGGACGACATGGTTCGTCGGCGGCGTTAATAACGGTGCTTCTGGGAATAGGTGAATTGTGGGTTTATGCAAATTCTTTAGAATTTAAGAATTTTAACAAGAAAAGAGAAAGGTATTAAAGAGAGTTCATTGTTGGAAGAATCTTCTGTTCAAGGACAAGAAAATTAGGCACTTGATGTGATCTTTGTTAACGATGATTTTGAACAATGCGGGTTAGCTTTCTGGAATTTAAAAAAAAAGTGGTTCACCGAGTTTTTTCTTCCCTGAAACATTCCTGAGGGATGTTTCTGATAATGGTATATTTTTTTGTATGCTTTCATGCAAAACAATATTGTTATCACCATCTTCTGGCCACGAGTAATGAAACACATGGGATTATGAGTATTCTTTATTATTGTTGATCAATTTACTATATAATAATCATTTGAAAAATGATTGTATGAATTGATTGTTACAAATTTCTTGATGCAATGCTAATTTAATTTGCCCATGAACATGGATTACTTACTATGAATATTCAGTATTAAATATCAATAATAATTAATTTGTAAAAAATAAAATTCAGAAAATTACCTTTGTTTGAAGCTTTAATTTGATGTTGATGTAGATGATAGAAAGATTTGCAAAGATTGATGTAGAATGGCCGGAAGAAATTGTTTGATTAATGCTGATGATGAAAAGAATCGGGGAAGGAATCGTAGATGGGGGAGAGAACGCAAAAAATGATAAAGGTTAAAATTGAAAAAAAAAATCTATTCCTGAGGACTCAGGAATAAGTTAATACCAGGGGGGGCCTGGTAATAGCTATTACCGTATTTGAGGTAATAGGCTATTACTAGGAATATTAAGCCAGGTAATAGACATGGTTACCAAACAAAGGAATAGACCTATTACTAGGAATGCTATGCCATTCCCGGCCTATTCCGTGAACCAAAGGGGTCGTAAGGGTACACAACTACTAATTGAAAATGCTTTGTTGTACCCTCAATCTAAACGAACCTTGCTGAGTTTCAAGGATATTCGTTCAAATGGTTTCCTTATTGAAACCAAGACTAAGAACAAAGAGGGGTTCTTGATCATGACTCAGTTGATCACTGGTCAAAAGCGGGGGGTTGTGCATGACCGTCTGGGTCATCCTGGGCAGAATATGATGGGTCGGATCATATCTAATTCTGTTGGGCATAACCTGTCGAGATCTCAGGTACTTTCGCCAAATATGTTTACATGTGTGGCATGTGCGGAAGGTAAATATATTGTGCGCCTGTCGCGTACTAAGGTTGGACATGAATCACCTATATTTCTGCGGAAAATGAGAATTGGTAAAATATCTCAGTCACTCCAGAAAAATGTTAACCGTCTTGAAGACGACCGTCCCGAAGACGGAGAACCCAGTGAACCTGCACGTGCTCTAAATAATACAAACACTGGGATGCGGAACATCCAGATCAAAATATTTTTGGAAATGACGATGATCTGGTTGATGTCAATATAGAAACGGCCATAAATTTTGTTGATACAGGAGAAATATATAACAGAGATTTAATAGTCGTCGACGACACTTTCGCCTACGCAGTTGCCTGTAAAATTCCACAAAATAGTCTTGATCCAGAACCAAAGTCAATAACCGAGTGCCGGAAGCGCTCTGACTGGTTGAAGTGGAAACAGGTAATTGAGGCAGAGCTCAACTCGCTTAATCAAAGAAAAGTTTTTGGTCCCACCGTACTTACCCCAAAAGATGTGATCCCAGTTGGATCTAGGTGAGTATTTTTACGGAAGAGGAATGAAAGCAATGAGGTGGTTAGATATAAAGCGAGATTGGTAGCTCAGGAGTTCACGCAGAGACCTGGAATTGATTTTGATCAAACATACTCTCCTGTTATTGATGGCATCTCATTCCGCTATTTAATATTATTGGCAGTAAGTATGAAATTAGATATGCAGTTGATGGATGTAGTGACAGCTTACCTTTATGGGTCACTAGATGTTGATATATACATGAAAATACCTGAGGGTTTTCAAAATTCCAATATGAGGAATAAAGATCGAAACATGTATAGCATCAAACTTCAAAGGTCATTATATGGCTTGAAGCAATCTGGTAGAATGTGGTATAACCATTTGAGTGAATTCCTCCTGAAGAAGGGATATGTTAAAAATGATATTTTCCCTTGTATATTCAATAAGAAGTCATCTAATGGCTTCTGCATTATATCTGTCTATGTCGATGACATGAACATTATTGGGACAAAGGAACACCTTATAGAAGCATGTTCATGCTTAAAAGCAGAATTCGAAATGAAAGACTTGGGAAAAACCAAGTTCTACTGATGCGGCCCAACATAATGAAGATCCATTAAGATTACAAATTGGGCCAATCACAAGATCCGAGGCCCAAATCAGCTTTATTATTTGTGGTCATCATTTATTTTAAATTGTTTAGAATTAAAGAGAAAACACTAGTTGTATTTAGAAAGGATTCCTTAAATCCTTTTCTAAATAAAACTCTATTTACTTGTTTTCTAGATTAGGTTTAGGACTCTTTTTCCCATTGTATTTAGATTACAATGCTGCCCTATACCTATAAATAGGGCACATCCATATCAGTTTTGAGGAGACTTTAATTCAATAAAATTCCTAAGTTTTTCTTTACACTTGTATAAGAAACCTTATAGCTAATTGTGGACTCAATTAGTGGCTAGTCGTGGACTCGACTAGCAAATTGATTCGTGGACTCGAATCAATCTTACTTTCTTCAACCTTAGATTTAGGTTCGTGGACTCGTTCTTGAATCGAAGGAAACTAGATCCGACTCTAGTTGATTGAAGATTGCATCATCGAGGTACTTAAAGCTACAATGGGATTCTTCCAAGTCTTTGAGGATTCGAGACAAAGGGTTTCTCGTGATGTTTAAGGTATTTCGATCCATCTCTATCTTTACATTGAGAGAAATTCTTGGGACAATACTCATCTTATTTGAATCTTGGACTAGGTTCATATCAATTTGGTATTCAGAGCCAAGGTTTATCTCATTATCATTAGAAATTTGGTTTCTTTGGTTCCCTAGGTTTATCTCGTTCTTATCTTACATACTACTTTTATTCGTGTCTTATTCATTAAAAACCCCCAAAAAATTTTCCTTTGCATTCTTGATTGTGTTCTTGAATCTTGATACATGTTGTCCAGTTTCTTGAAAAACAATCCCGAAAAAGTTTTCCTTTTTTACCATCCAATATCAACGAGACCTCACACCTCCTAAGCACCATATTATCACACATTCTGTCAGGAAAACAACCCCATATCACCCTTACCTATATCCAAAGCTCATTTACGCGCAATCACGTCGCAATCACACCCTGTCCAGATTTCTGCGTTCTGTGACCAGTTTCAAAGAATGACCTATATCTCGAGATCCTCCGGTTAGTTTTATCTGAAATTTTGATATGTTATAGATCTCTTCTGGGGCGTTCTATTGATATATTATTCACTTTCTAATTCCTTACGGCCATTGAGATATTGATCTTCAAAGTAAGGGCAGCGTTTCTGTTTTTCTGGGTGATTCTTGAAATTCTTGGTTCTGTTTTGAAGGGGTTGTGTGGATCCTCTTGGTCTGAAATTTTTTTTTTGATATTTACAGTAGTTATTTGGAGGTTACTTATCAAAAAAAATCAAAAAAAAATCAAGAAAGTTGAAAAAAAAAGCAAAAAAAAAAAAAGAGAAAGCTATAAAGAAGAAGAATAAGGTTGGGGAAAGAATTTGGCTGGTAGGAGAATTTTGGAGGGACAAGGAAGGGGAAAAGTATAAGGTTGGAAGGAGTTCTTGATAGATTCCTAATTGGTTGTGGTACACGTGAACCTCTTTTATATTCTATTTGTCTCTATCTTTTGATATTGGTCTTGCATATCTTTCTGCCATACTTCCTTCTTTGGTTTCCTTTTTTTCTTTCAAATCTTGCTTAGTTTCTTTGCTTGTATTGTCCTTTTTCTTTGCTTCTTGCTCTCAATTTTATTACCTACCTCGCGATACACCTTACTCTCAAAGGCTTGTGAAGTTTTCCAAGGTACGTTTTCTTGAACTTTGAGGTTGAATCCATACCAACTTGAGTTCCGGACTAGAATTTTCCTTTTTGGAAAAAGGCTTGTGAGAGTATCTGCCACCTTGAGCGATACACGAGTGGAGTGTGTATTTGTAAGAGTGTGTAGTGCACCCCCAGAGCCATATAATCCACCTCTTACCTGCGAGCTGAGAATAGTGAGGGAGCGAGCCAACTTTTTGGCTTCACTAACGTGATTACTCACACATCTTCTTGTTTTTTTTTTTTTTTTTTTTTTTTTTTTTTTTTTTTTTTTTTTTTAGATATTTTGTTTCCTATACAGATGGCTGATCAAGTTCCAAACTTTCCCCAGACATTAGAACAAAAGATAGACAGGTTACTCAAACGAATGAATAATTTGGAGCAACGCTCACAGCAAGTGCAACCACCACACAATGATGAGCGACACCTGCCACCAGTAGGAAGAGTGGATCCTATATGTCAAAGGATCCAGCAGCGTAATACGGAGTTGGGAAACATTAAACATGAAATTCCTAACTTCACCGGTGAGAAAGGACCCACCGAATACATAGAATGGGAGAATGTTGTTGAAACTCTTTTTTATTTAAAGCAATATTCTGATCTTACAAAAATTAGGATAGTTGCTACATCTTTTAAGGGGTATGCATTATCTTGGTGGCGAAAAAGAAATATAGAAAGAGTTGCTAATTTTATTCCCTATGAATCTTGGGTTCAAGTGATGGAAGATATGCGCCTAACTTTTCGTCCTAAATCTTTTTTTCTATGATCTTGAAAGAAAATTGCAGGGAACGGTGCAAGGAAAAAAGTCAGTTGATGAGTACTACCAAACTACAAATATTTTGCTTAAACAGGGAGACATACATGAAGAAGAGACAAAAACTGTTGCTCGTTTCGTACATGGATTGAACTTAGAAATTCAATGTGGAATGAGTATTCAGAGATATGACACCCTTTATGATGCCTTGTATGCTGCACGTGAGTCTGAGGCAAAAATCAAAGAGATGAAAATGTACAAGGCCAACAATGGTGCATCAAAATGGAACAACACTTGTTCTACCTCTCAAAGACGTGATGAACGTCCTCTTCCAAGAGATGATTCACGAGACAAAGGTAAAGAAAAGGTAAGTGAGGCAGTGAAGCCTCAACGTGATAGAGAATTGATTTGTTATAGATGTAATGGGAGAGGCCACATAGCTCGTGATTGCCCTAACAAGAGGGTAGTTAAGATAACAACAGAATCTGAAAATTTTGCTTCTTGTCTTGAATATAAGTCTAAGGATGAGGTATGTGACCATTTTGAAACTCTCAATGAACATGTTGAGGGAGAACCATTCATGCCTTTAGATTCTGATTCTAAATATGTTGCTAGTGAGTCTAGTCATACTGTTGTTGATAAGGAGGTTTTGAATGTTCACCCTTTAAAAGAAGATGAGTCTCAAAGAGAAAATATATTTTGTACTAAAGGGTCAATTAAAGAGAATTCTTGTGCTATGGTAATAGATTCTAGAAGTTGCACAAATGTGGCTAGTGCAGCTATGGTTAAATTTCCCCAGTTACCTTTGCTTAATCATCCAAATCCTTATTGTTTGCAATGGTTAACTGATGTAGGAGAAGCTAGAGTAACCAAACAGGATCTTATTCCTTTATCTATTAACAGTTACTCTGATGAAATCTTGTGTGATAATATCCCAATGCAGGCTGCTGATATCTTGTTAGGTAGTCCATTGCAATTTGACAGAAAAATAAGTTCTGATGGAATGAGGAACACTTATGTGTTTCACATGAATGGAGTTACATATTTCTTGTCTCGTTTGTATCCTAAACAAGTAGAAGAAATTCGATTGACATTGATGCAAGCTCTCAAACCAGCCTCAAAGAATGTAGAAATCATAGAGAGAAAAGTGGAACCTCCATGTTTGGAATTGCAATCACCACTCCAATCCTCTAACTCAGTTTGTAGCCAAACAAAGGGACCACAATCAGTGATACAGTGGAAAGGACCAGCCCAAGGTGTCAAAGTGCAACATCTCTTGGTAACTAAAAAGGATAGTATGCAAGAGAAAGGAAGGGGAGTCACTTTATACTCACTTTTATTCCAAAAGCATGCATTATTACTCTCTAGATTTCTTTGCCATGTTTCTATTAATGACGTACTTGCTAGATGTGTTAGAAATTTGTTTGCCTCCATACATCCAAGATTCCTTAATTTTGATTTTACTAAAACTTTGTTTGATAGAGATAAGGAATCACTGGAAAGTTATAAGGCACATTTGAAAACTTCTTATGTGAAACACTACTTGCTCAAGGGGTTTTGGTTCAAAGTCAATGGGATTTGCACTTTTTGCTTTGTTTTGGGCAATGGTTTAAATGTTGATTCACATAAAGGACACTTTGGTTTTCCAAAGAGTGATGATGTTTTGCATGGATATTTTCATTGGCCAAAGAAGAAAAAAGATGTAGAATCTTATGTTCATAATTGTGCTACTTACCACCACAATACATCTAAAACATTACTTGATATTTCCATGGATTTTGTGTTTGGTTTAGCCTTAAGCTCTAGAAGGAAAGATGTTGTGCTTGTTGAAAATTCAAAAAAGATGGCTAAATTTAATATGTCTCGTTTTGCTGATCTATTACTATCCAGAATGTTTAAATTCCATGATGTGTCATTAGACTTAATTGCCTTACTTGTTGATTGTAGGATGATGATTGGAGCGACTCGTGTCAAGCACCCCAAGAAAAAGTTCCATGAGCGTGATAAAATAGAAAGTGAGCTTGCTACTTGGTCTTTCATTGAAGATTTGGATTCGAGGACGAATCCTTTTCAAGAATGGGAGAATAATAGGAACCAGCACACATGGAATCCAATAAGGGTCTATAGTGGGCTCATCACAAGGCCAAAAAGTACATCCTTAAAGCATCATTGGTGGAAAAATCAAGGAATTCCAATAATAATTCCATTCGATAGAGGAAAGTATTATAGTGGCCCGTTTCAAGTGATGTCACGGATCGAAGACAATGTTTATAAGATTCGAGGTCGAATCATTTTTCAAGAAGGGGAGGATGATGCGGCCCAACATAATGAAGATCCATTAAGATTACAAATTGGGCCAATCACAAGATCCGAGGCCCAAATCAGCTTTATTATTTGTGGTCATCATTTATTTTAAATTGTTTAGAATTAAAGAGAAAACACTAGTTGTATTTAGAAAGGATTCCTTAAATCCTTTTCTAAATAAAACTCTATTTACTTGTTTTCTAGATTAGGTTTAGGACTCTTTTTCCCATTGTATTTAGATTACAATGCTGCCCTATACCTATAAATAGGGCACATCCATATCAGTTTTGAGGAGACTTTAATTCAATAAAATTCCTAAGTTTTTCTTTACACTTGTATAAGAAACCTTATAGCTAATTGTGGACTCAATTAGTGGCTAGTCGTGGACTCGACTAGCAAATTGATTCGTGGACTCGAATCAATCTTACTTTCTTCAACCTTAGATTTAGGTTCGTGGACTCGTTCTTGAATCGAAGGAAACTAGATCCGACTCTAGTTGATTGAAGATTGCATCATCGAGGTACTTAAAGCTACAATGGGATTCTTCCAAGTCTTTGAGGATTCGAGACAAAGGGTTTCTCGTGATGTTTAAGGTATTTCGATCCATCTCTATCTTTACATTGAGAGCAATTCTTGGGACAATACTCATCTTATTTGAATCTTGGACTAGGTTCATATCATCTACCTCAGCCTGCAGATCGAGCATCTTTCAAATGGAATTTTCATTCACCAAGCTAACTACATTAATAAATTATTGGAGAAATTCTATATGGATAAATCTCATCCCCTTAGCACCCCAATGGTAGTCCGGTCCCTTGAAGCGGAAAAGGACCCATTTAGACCTAAGGAGGATAATGAGGAGGTACTAGGACCTGAAGTTCCTTACCTAAGTGCTATTGGAGCCTTGCTTTACCTGGCTAATTGCACAAGACCTGATATTGCCTTTTCAGTAATTTACTTGCTAGATTTAGTGCCTCTCCAACCAGAAGACATTTGAGTGGAATAAAACATATATTTAGATATCTGCAAGTGACAAATGACCTTGGTCTTTATTTTGAAAACAACCAGGACATTGATTTGACAGGGTATTCAAACACTGGTTATATGTCAGACCCTCATACTGCTAAATTGCAAACTGGTTATGTTTTTCTTTGTGGAGGTACAACTATATCTTGGAGGTCCATTAAACAGACCTTAGTTGCTACCTCATCTAATCACTCGGAGATAATTGCTTTATATGAAACCGCACGCGAATGCGTATGGTTGAGATCACTGATACAACATATCTATCGCTCATGCGGAACAATGAGCAATGTTGATTCCCCGACTGTCCTATATGAGGACAATGCGGCATGTGTTGCACAGATGAGTAATGGGTACGTTAAAGGATGCCTTACTAAACATATTGCTCCGAAGTTCTTTTACCCACATGAACTCCAAAAGAGTGGTGAAATACTCATTGAAAAGGTTCGCTCTAGTGAAAATCTGGTAGATTTGTTCACTAAGTCCCTGCCTACATCCACTTTTGAGAAGTATGTTTATAAAATTGGGATGCGAAGGCTAGGAAGACTGTTGTCTTCAGGGGGAGCGATATGTAACATTTCCATTATGTCACCATTAAGTGGTGCAAGTTAATAGGCCATTTATGGCCATAATGTTGTGGTTTGAAACGGAAGTAACAGTTTCAGTTACTTAACCTATAATGATGACACGTAGGTTATATATATGTGTATGGTCCTCCCACTGCTCCTGTGACTCGACACTACACCATCGAGTTGTACAGGAGACCAAGTGGTAGACAAAATCCTAAAATTCTTTACTGTTCTTCAAACAATGCAACGAAGATTACAACTATGGTTGGAGATGCTTGATCATATGCTTCCGCTATAAGGTTAGATTACATATTTTGTTTTGTGTATTTCTAACATTTGGTATCAGAGCTTGTTTAATCTCTGCCTAGTTGTTTAAATTACTTGATAGATACATATTTTGAGTTATATATATGCAATATATGTTTTTACTGTTTTTTCCTTGAAAATATGTATCAAGTGTGTATATGTTTTGTATATAAAATGTATATGCTATACGGATACTTGTTGTCAATAGAATTGTTGCATTTTTAGAGTATATATACATTCATGTATATAAGTTTTCAATTCACTGCATATATACTCATAAAAATAATTACTACATTCTATAAAGTATGTAACTGCATATGCATATATAATTTTGTTTTGAAAAATTATTCATATGCAAATTAAATGTGTTCCTTTGTGGATGATTAAATACATCAATTCATTCCTGTATATACATTTTGTATATGTTTATTATTGAAAAATTTGTTTCGAAAACATTTTATTTGTGTTAAATATATATACTTGCCGGATTTCGTTGCCGGAATTCCTTTTCGCCATCATTGTCGGCGAAGCATCGTTCCTGCTGCCGCCCATTCTGATGGATGTTGAGTGACACGAGAATCTAACAATGGTGGTACCTTGAGCCGTTAGAGCTATCATCACCACTCCTGGTTCGTGTTCCGTAAGAGGGAGGCAGTGACGATGGTGGTTGCATGACGCTCCAGCGTGAAGGAGGTAGCAACGACGGCAATCCTCCTTGTCGCCGTTCGCTCTGTGTAAATCGCAGCGCCATAGAGCCGTTTGCTTCCTGTATAAGGAATATCGCTGGGCAGAAACGTTGAGAAGAATATTTTTTTTTTTTTGAACACTGGATCTGCCTTTGTCCATCGTCTGAGCGCTGTTAGAGCTTTTCGACTAGCACCGTTGGGAGCGGTGATGTAGTCATATAGTGCCAACCTATATTTGGTTTCTTGGCGATGAGCAGTGCCATTGGGCGTTGCGTCTAGTATCTGCCGTATAGTTGCGGCGTAGTTTGGCGATGATGGCTGTTACAAATGGCGGAGGTTCGGAGAGACTGACGCAGTCAGGCGTGGTCTCAGCCTTCAACGTTCAGCGTTCGACGGCGTTGTAGCCTACTGCTATCTTCGCTGGAGTTATCTTCCGGCGGTTGACAGGACATGTAAGGATCATTGTATCGCCATTGAGGTATGCAAAGTTTGCCTTAATTTGGTTTTTAATTGCTCTGTGTAATTTCTTCCGTTTTGGCATGGACTCAAGAGGCTGGAGCAATGCAGATTTAAATTTTGCTATTAATTCCTCCCTAGGAGTCATTATCGGCCTTTATTTCCTTTTTTAGATTATAATTATCACAAATTAATTGATTTTATTATAATGTAAAATGGAATAATTAAAGGGATATTAATTATCATTATTTGTATGAAATGTTTTATTGTTATTAATGGCGATTCTGTATGCAGAATCTCTTGATTGCAAATTAGCTTTCATTTTTCGTGAATATTACATGGCTATTTTGTATATTACCATTTACTTAATTTTATAATTTTAGATTAATGGTAATTTCAGCTTAATATTAGCCTGATATTACTATAACTTAAAGCCATTTATTTTCAGTAATATTTAAGATGATTGGCAATTGTTGGAATTGTTATGGTAATTAGTAATGTTAGTTGAAGCTGATTACTTTTGTTACCATAAGTAATTGTTTGACACGTTTTCTAGTCATTCAATTTGCATTGTGATTTTGCTGTGGTAATAATGACAATAAAGTTTCAGTCAAGACCCGCTTTTAATTATGCCTTTATATTAGTTTATTAAAGTTAAAAATGTTGGATATTATATTTTTCAACATTAGTGTTTTTCGGATTTTAATTTTATTAAGTTTTAAAATTTTCCCGAAAAATGTTTTAAAGGTTTGTGGTGTTAGTAATTGTTTTTCCATATTAAATCTCCTAATTGTTATAATATTATGCGATTATTATGGTTATTCATTGCAATTTCAGAATTTTGCAACTTTGCCATAATTCAATAGTAATATTTTTAATTATGGAGTGTGATTTTGAATCATAATTTTGGAAAATGCATATGTTTATGGAAATTTGATATTCTTTTCCTTTTCAGTTTTGCCATGATGATTTCGATAATGATGTTAAGAATTATATTTTAAGATTCTTAATGAATTTGCTTATCCAACAAATTTATGATAATAATTATGATGTAATGTGACATTTAATAATAATTATTATCATTAATATTAAATGTTGTTCGGTTACGATTAAGAAAATTGATTATTCCGTTATTACTGTTATGTAATAATTATAGTAATAACGATTATCAGTTTTGAACTGAGGAATCAATATGTCGTAACATTGTTATCATTATTATTATTTTTGGATTGTGATGCCCACTTTAATTGAGTATGAATATTTGATTTTATATTCATATTTTGAGTTTGTTTTATGCATATAATTAAATTAAATGCATAATATTATGTTTTAACTTATGCAATTTAGTTTTATGATAATTTAATTTGTAAATGCCAACATATCATATGGTTTTGATATGGTTAGAATTTACAATTTTAAGCTAGTTCTCATAAAGTTTACTATATGCATTGAATCATTTTTGTATTGGGCCTACAAGTTAAAACTTTTCAATAATTGAAAAGTATATGGTTATTATAAATTATTATTCAAATTTGATAATCCTTCAAGTTTTGGATTTATGTTGTTATTTGAATAATAATTTTATAGCTTATTTTAAATTGCTATTATGATGTACAATTTATTTGGATATGAGCTTATTAATTGAATTTCATACATAAGTTGTTCACTAGCATAACATTATATTTTCTAGTTATGTGAATTTAATTATGCCTTTAGAAATTGCATAAGTTAGGAATTATAATAATTTCTTGTTAGGGTGAACTTTGTGTGTGGAATTACATACGGTAGTGCATTATGTTTAAGCACCTTTAGACCGTCTAAATTGTTCACCTAAGATCAAATCTTTCCGTATGTGAACTATTAAAGACTTGGAAAGATTACTTGTCAATTATGCCTTTAGTGTGAGAAAACATGAACCGGTGAAAAGTTTCTCGGGCAGGGGCCAATATTCTACTAGTTCCCTTGAAACATTACTCTGTCTAAGGAGTTGGTTATTTTTAATGAGGCTCCGTCCCAACCAACTTTCCTGGGAGTACATTTGGAATTGTTTATCATATTGTTGCATAATTGTTTTTAGGCTTTAAAGTTGATGCCTAAGATATTAAGAAAATTGTCTAGTGATCTTATAATTTTGATTAATTAAGTAGTAGCCACGGTATCTTTGATTAATTGAAATTTTGTGAGATCACATACAGTTATAGACGTATTGATTGCGATTAATTATATGATATAATAAAATTTAGCCCACATGCAATTTTGTTATGTTTATATAATTAATTAGGGTAAAAACACCAAACTATGATCATAATTTAGCCCACAGGCAATTATGCATCGGAATATAGTTTTGGTGAGTTTTATCATTACAGATAGGAAGGTCAATTTATTTAACATATGGTTATAGTATAAATAAATTGGCGTCTTCTATCATAAAGTTATGATATATGTACATATTCAAAAGTATTTTTATGTGTACATTTTGCGGTATTAGTCTAATTTCTTTTATGTGTATTTATTATGCATGAAAATTTAAACTAGATTAATAGCTTAGTACATTAATATTCTTTTGTGTACAAATATCGAGTGATCAATACAATTTCATAACTGGAAATCATTAAGTTATTTTGATCACTTTGTGACTAATTACATAAAGTATAATAAAATCTACCCACAGGAATTTTATTATATTAATGTAAATAGTCAAGATAGAATATCAAATCATATTTCTTAATTTACCCACACGGATTAAGAAAAGGAACATGGTTTGACAGTTTTATCATAAAGTTGTAGATGGATCTAATTGAATAAAAGTTTAGCCCACAGGCAAGTTTTATGTCACTAGATTCTTCTATCCCTTTTGATAATAATTTTATCATAAAATTTTAGTTGAGTCTAATTGAACAAAACTTTAGCCCACAGGCAAGTTTTGTGTCACTAGCAGATTCTTCTATTTGATTATCATAAAGTCTCAGTTGAGTCTAATTGAATAAATCTTTAGCCTACAGGCAAGTTTTATGTCACTGGATTCTTCTGTTTAAATTGATGATCAAGATAAAATTTTATCATACCAATTTTAGAATTTATAACTTTAAGGCCAGTTATAATTCTTTGTCACATGGGTTGCATTGGCAACACATGTATTTTATTAAACCTCCAAAACTTTAGTAACTTGAAATTGTTACTGTATGTGGCTTACTTGGTTTTTCAGCCCAACCATAGTAAAGATTTTGAATTTAGACATGATATACTTTTGGATCCTTATATTGGAATTGTACATATTTAGCCAAATTTCAACTAAAGCAATTTAATTTGTTTAAGTAGTTGGAAATTCTGTTTGTTACATGTACATACTTAACATGTCCAACTATGGTGGGGAATTATAATCCTTGTTAAAATAGTTGGACTTGGGGATCATTAGTGTGTATATCATTTATGCTCAAGAATAACTTATTTAGTGGGAGTAATGGTTTGATCAGTGGGAGTGATCATTTTAAAAGATCCAATAAGATACCCCGTTTGATCAGTGGGAGTGATCATTTGAAAAGATCATTAAAGATGTCTCACTTCAAGATTGCTCCACTTAAAGGATAAGACACCTTGCCTTGTTATTATCAATAGTTCAAATTGTTGAACTACAAGTTGTGCAACATATTTATGAAAATGTTGTAACAACATTAATAGTTTTTATTATATCAATGACATGAAGTTTATGGTGAACTATCACGAGTTGGATTCTTTAGCATTTATTGGAGTCTTTCGTCTCATCAAATTGATCTTGGGCCATTAAGATTTAAAAAGGCTCAAAAATCAATGTTGAGAGACATAAAGCAAGCAAAGACTCAATAACAATGACATGAAGTTTATGGTGAACTATCACGAGTTGGATTCTTTAGCATTTATTGGAGTCTTTCGTCTCATCAAATTGATCTTGGGCCATTAAGATTTAAAAAGGCTCAAAAATCAATGTTGAGAGACATAAAGCAAGCAAAGACTCATGATGTTGGTTCATATAGATGAATCTTGTGGATTTTTGTTGTTTCATAAAGTTACATTAATAAATCCTTGTTGTTGCTCTCGGGCATAAAAGTTGGACTTCCTTTTTGTTTTGGAGATTATTTATAAGGTGTATGTTTAAAGTTCTGTTTGTGGGCTTAGAGTCAAGAATTTGTTATCTAAGTTGTTGGAATATAGACTACTCAATTACCATCGTTTGCTAAGATTAATGAGAGTAGGAGTGACAGACGTGTCGACTCTGAAACTTAGCTGTTAGCGATGGTATTAAAGATAATGAGTTATTCATGCAACATATTAGCATTATGCTAATAGTTATGGATCCCTACTTAAGGCATGCTTATAAAAAGTTTTGGGATCATACGGGATACATGGAACTTATTATGTGACTATATTGTACGTACATTTATGTTGTCACATCTATGTAATTTGGATGGTTTTTCCTATGGTTATGCGCATATTTATTTGAGAAACGTCCATAAGGTTGGTCCGAGAATAAACATAGGGTTTATTCATAAAGGACTTGAATTGGGAATCAAAATGCATGTGATGCATAGATGGTATTACTCACACTTTAATTTAGAGGACATACCACTATGATTCATGTTTTTTGATCTTCAACAAAGGTTGTGCCAATACTTGCACTAAGTGAAAAATTGTAACATTTTCCATTAATATTGTACAAATGAAGTTGTGCAAGTTTATTAGGCCAAATTTAGTCATTGCGGCAATAATTAGTTTTTGATAACTAATTATAATCAAGAATGAACATAAGGTTTATTCATTAAGTTTTATACCACATAAGGTACTTAGAGAAGAAGTTACATTGTAATCATAAGTGGATACTACTCTGATTAAGAGGAACTATCTCTATAGTTCATGCTTTTTGCTTCTGAGTTAATACTTGCACAAAGTGGGAGAATGTAACATTTCCATTATGTCACCATTAAGTGGTGCAAGTTAATAGGCCATTTATGGCCATAATGTTGTGGTTTGAAACGGAAGTAACGGTTTCCGTTACTTAACCTATAATAATGGCACATAGGTTATATATATGTGTATGGTCCTTCCACTGCTCCTGTGACTCGACACTACACCATCTAGTTGTACAGGAGACCAAGTGGTAGACAAAATCCTAAAATTCTTTACTGTTCTTCAAACAACGCAACGAAGATTACAACTATGGCTGGAGATGCTTGATCATATGCTTCCGCTATAAGGTTAGATTACATGTTTTGTTTTGTGTATTTCTAACATAATAAACTCGGTCCATGAGACTTTTAAATCTTGAAGATGATGCCCAGAAGACTTATGGTTGTACTCTTTTTCCCTTAGCTAAGTTTTTCTCCCACTGGGTTTTTCTTAGGCTAAGGTTTTTAACGAGGCAACCGATGCAACACATGTTTGATACTACATGTACTCTTTTCCTCGACTAGGTTTTTCTAGCGAGGTTTTTAACGAGACATGAGTATAATTATTTAATGGCCAAGGGGGAGTGTTATAATTATTTAGAATAATGGCCATTAAAATATTAGTCCCTGTTGTAAGAATATTCAGAAAAGGATCATCTCATTCATCAGTACATTCTCTACAAGATTACTAATTATATATAATCTATATTTGACAGCTATTACATAACATTCCATAAATACTAAGTTGTTACAAATCATGTTATTAATGTCAGAATAATGTCCATAATAACATTTTACAACACTCCCCCTTGGACATTATTTTGATATGATCCTGCCTCGAAAAAACTTGCTAGGAAAACCCTGTGGGAAAAACCTAGACAAAAGAAATATAAAATATGTATATTCATGCTTCGTTAAAAACTTCACTAGGAAAACCACGTGGGAAAAACCTAGTTAAAGAAAAGAGTACATGATATTTGTAAGAACATATATTGTACTGATTGCCTCATTAAAACCCTTAACTTAAGAAAACCATGTGGGAAAAACTTAGTTAAGGGAAAAAGAGTACAACCAAAACCTTCAGGGCACAATCAACATAATCTTCAGGATTTTGGGGTTTGTCTACTTAAGCAATTATTTTGCAACTTTTCCCCATTTACATTACTATATCATACTCATGTCTCGTTAAAAACCTCACTAGAAAACCCAGTGGGAAAAAACTAGTTGAGCAAAAAAAGTGCATGATGTATGTGTATTCTTGTTTTAGATTAGCTGCATCATTAAAAACCTTAGATTTAAGGAAAAACCCCGTTGGGAAAAACTTAACTAAGGAAAAGAGTACAGCCGTTAAGTCATCTAAGACCCAATCTTCAAGATTGATTCATGTAAAATGATACTCCCCCTCAAGATAACAATCTTTAATTCCCATACATTAAATTTCCAAACTGTATAGAGGGATTTTGTAAATAAATATATACAACTGTCATTTGAATAAATAATCTCGTGACTCTTCTAGAGTTCACGTGGTATAATATTGATATCATAATATCTAGTAAAAAGGATTTCATTATATATCCTTTTATCATTTGTGCAACACAATCTTTATTGACCCTTTATGGGACAATGTAGGTAAATATAGTAAAGCCAGTTTTGGGACTTGGCATTATGGGGATACAAAAATAATAGCCAGTACCCAAGTAGCCCATTGTATATTGGTTTGACTAAGTATCCAATCAAAATCATATATTGGCTAACTGGTGTATAAAAATTTCTTCAAAGAAAAACTCGATCTTCAAGTCGAGATAATACTTAGCTTTCCCAAGCTTTTGTTTCAAAAATCTTCGTCTTTAGATATGGGCTGACATCATCAAGCCCTTTATATATTTCATTGATGTTTTCCACCATCAATATTAACTTAGATAATAAATAATAAATAAGTTCATTATCAACCCTTTATCGAGCACACAATGGTACATATTATTCCTTCAATGAGGATATTAACTCCATTCGCAACCCTTTAAAGAGTAAATATAATGACACTTAAATTCTCATTTCGGGAATTATAAATCCATCAGGGATTTCTCAAAATAAATGTTAACTATTTCAGGTCCTATAAAGACCTTAATATTTTAATGTGCGATTTTCACTTTTTCTCATTTTGAGAACTTAAAATCCTTCGGGGACTTTTGAATTTAATATTAGTTGCATATCTAATTTATTATTCTGCCAATGATGTAGCGGAACTTATTGCCATTTATCGTGGGAAAATATGTTTGATTAAAATCAATCAAGGGTATCTGCGTGAACCCATAAGACTACAAACTCGCTTTATATCATATCACCTCATTATTCTTACTTCTCTTTCGTGCACACACCCACTTGTAACCTTCGGGGTTAACTCTTAACAGTGTATTGTTATAAAGAGAATTATTAATAATTAGCGAGTCGAGCTATGCCTTAATTGCTCCTTTATACGTTAAATAGTCATGGCACTTCCGGTGCATAACTCTGGATCCAGATTATCATATAATGGAGCAATTTGTACAGGCTATTGTGTTGTCGACAACTATAATACTTTCATAAATCTCTCTCATATTTATAATAGTTTATGGCAATATTCAAGTCAACCAGATTCTAAACATTTCACAGAACTTATTCAGATCACATCTGGTTGTCCCGCATCCCTAGTATTATGTTTGTTTGGTGCACCTATAAATTGACTAGGGTTTTTTGTCATCTGGACGAACGTCTCCAAGACATAATTATTCAAGGTATATCAAGAGTGACAATGTTTATTTACTAGATCTAGTATAATGATTTTTATCTCTTACACCGATAGATCTCCTACACTTCTGGCATCAAGGAGTATCGGTAGATATATTTGGTTCAAATTGGGGATGGTATATGGACCTAGTCACTCTTTTATAATCAGTATGATCAATAGATGTATTTGGCAGATTATTTGCTAATATCGCAAATATATCATGTTCTGAACTTTCAGTTCAGTCTAACTAGTACATGGATTAAATAATGAAGATATTTTTATTCTATGGAATTTCTTGGCCATTCTATTAAATTTGAACTCTTATCTCCCCCTAATGCCAAGAAACAATCTTCATTAATTATGCAGTCAGCGTACCTAAGGATATGTATATTAGTCTCCTATCATGTGCTCTTGGCATTAATTAATCAAGAGACTAAGGCTTCTTTGGTAGCCTTTTTAGAGGTACGCTGTGGTGGTGATATATTGAAATAGACTGCGCACTATAAATAATAACGCATATAGGGAAATGTTTATTTTGAAACCATGTACTAGGTATAACAATCCTTGAGGGATTGGTTTGTGATATGCAGTGAGTTAGATTTGGATTTCAAACAAAAGTATATCCCCAAAACAGATAATTCAATAATTTCTCTTTCACACATGCTCTATAAAAACTCATGTGGATAAGAAATTGTAATATCTAACTCATTATGTTTGCCCTCAGTGACCCAATTGGTCATGCCATAATTAAAAATTGGGTCTCTAAAATGTAAAGATTATCGCAACACAATAATTTCTCAAAATAAATATTTCCCTATCTGCGTTATACCAATAATTGGGTATTTTCGGTTATATTGGATTTCTTGGGTATATATGGATTTTCTTACTAGACTCTATCAGTTTTGGATTATCTCGTTGGGCTATCGTTTTATTTGGCTTACCATAATACTCCGTAATACTCCCCCTTACTCCAAAACTCCACCTTTTTGCCAAATAAATGACAAAGGAAGGTGAACATCATAATAGTGGATTAGATTTACCGTGCAGACGGGGTGCCCGAAACTGAGCCGTTATCAGCATCATCAGTATCAGATATCATACACCAAGAAGACAATCCAAGAAGAATCCAATACTCTCAGAAATTGTACCGCAAATAAAGCCTTATAAGCAATCCCATCCAAAATATTCTTCAGAAATAATCTCATCAAGTAGATAATCCAAGAAGAATTCAAATAAGGTGATGATTATAAAATGAGACCCCAGAGATTATGATAAGCCAAATAAAACGATAACACAACGAGATAATCCAAAACTGATAGAGTCTAGTAAGAAAATCCATATATACCCAAGAAATCCAATATAACCGAAAATACCCAATAAATACACAAATTGAATTTGTTCATACGAGATTAAGAAGAACCCCCCCTCAAAATGTACATCGTGATTGTTTCCTTGTTTCCTTTGCCAAGAATTTCACATTAGCTTGAAGCTGTAATTGAGACTCCATAATAAGTTATTTGCTTTGTTTGAACCTGCAGAAGAAAGAAAAAAAAAAAAAAAACGAGAGCCCTAGAGCCATGCACACGCAACTTGCAAACAACTCAGCAAAACATATTTAAAAGAAATTCAGGAATTTTCAATTCTCAATTCGAGTCAAACAAATTATCAAATAAAACAGTAAGCACATTCATGTAAAGCAAGCCAAAGATTCAAAATAAATCAAATTCAGACACACAGACATATGAACCAAATTTAGGCACAGATTCAGGCCAGATATCACGGAAAACACACAAATAAACAATTGAAGCACAGATAGCGCAGGAAACACATGAATAAACACAAATACGGTCATGACCAGACTAAACACATAACACATAACACAGAGCAAGATTACAGATAACACTTTTATGGAGAAGCAGGTAAATCAATAAGTACATTCACGTAAACACATAGCTACGAATATCTACTTGTAGCAAATTTACCATTCAAGCAACCTTATAGATATCCAATTTTTAGCACAAGAAACACCAACAAAAAGGCATAATCAAAGGATCAAAGGCAGCCAAAACAACGTAGATAGGACATTCAGTGAACACACAGAAAAGGATAACTCATTCACACAATAATATCAAGAAAAGGTCATCTTAGGCACATTTTAAGGAGCAGATACTTAAAACATAAATGACATATAGGAGTAGCAAAAAAAATCAGGTAAAAAGATAAGAAAAAAAATAAGATTCATAGACTAGGTATTGAAGTAATACCAACTAAAAGAGAAGAGATAGAGGTACCAATATCTTGAGTGTTTTGAAGCATTTAAAGAAGCGAGAATTTTTTTTCTTCCCGTTAATCTTCATCCTCCATATCAATTTTCCCATCGTGTTTTGTATCAGCTACCTCGGATGACTTGTCAATGATACTCTTAATAACATGCAGGAGGCAATCGGTACCTGAACAGATGAAATAGACACAAAGAACGCAGACACGGATACAGAAGTGGGAGCATATTTAGGTATTGACACAATTTGGGATGTGTGTGGATCTGAAAAGAGATATGTATACATATAGTGACACATTCCTCATGGAAAAAGCAGTACACATATGTTCAAATAAAGTGCAGGAGGTACTGAGCCAGACAAATTTGAAATAAGGACATTGTGTGAGGTATCCAAAATAACGACGGATTAGAGAAGAAAACACTTAAAAAATTTGGATATAGATGTAGGAAAACAAATGCAGTATTAAAGATTAAAAAATAGGCAGAGAAACCCTAGATTTTATTTTATTTTATTTTATTTTATAATTTTAATAAAATTAAGAGAGTGACCTGGGCAGTGTCGGGCAGGAGTGGCGGTGCAACAATAGTAGTCGGTGGCTTCGTAGTTTGCGGCATCTCCGGTGATGGTGGTGACAGATGGTGACTGCAGGCATTGGCGTTGATGACCGGCTGGACACGTTGATTGCAACTTCAGGCGATGAGGCATGGCTGGGTCGCGATGCATTTTTGGGGAAAAAAAATCCCCCCCCCCCCCCCCTTTTTTTTTTATATCATAGGGAAAATATGTAAAAAAAATTGGAACAAGAATTTTGGTAGGTAAAGGAATATTTTAAAAGATTAGAAATTGAATTCTTGAAGGATTAAAAAAGCCTTTGTATAATTTAAGATATAATAAACCTGTTCCTGAAACATTAGCAAATGTTATAAGATAAAATAATTAAAATAAAAGGTAAATTGACTTACCTGTTACTCTTATTTGGAATCCTTAATCAGCATGTTTGCCAATTATTTTGTCATCCTTGAGATGTTATTGGAATTGATTGAGATACGAAGTCAGTTTTCCTAACCCAAATTTGTTTTGTAAAAGGCCGGATGTTCTTTTGCCTGAACTTCTCAGTTCTTTGATCCTTATAGAAGTAGTAGCATTCGGGTCTGGTATGACCGCGTAACCTGCAATAGTGACAAACAGGATTATATAGTTTATAATGCATCTTATTTGCGCTTACTTTACCATAGGGGCGTTTCATAGTGCTGGATTCAGGGATGTCGTCTGGATCAGGTCCGGATGCTTTGACAAATACAGTCTGATCTTTGGAGTTACTTCCAGTGAAGCCCAAACCAAATTTTGCAGAAGTTTTCCTGCCGGAATCAAGAATCTTATCGTGTGTTGAAGTGGTATCCATCATTTGGATTTGTCGTTTGTAGGTGCTGAGCTCCTGTTTCAAATTCTGAACTTCTTGTTGGAGTTTTGCTTCTCGGTCAGCTGCTTCCTTAAGAAGTACATTTCTGGTTTGTACTTCGTTTTGAAGTCTTTCCTCTCGACCTGCTGCTTCTTTAAGCAAAACATTCCTATCAGCTACTTGATTTTGATATACTTTATTTGCATTTGTTACAATCTCTATTTCACTAGCTAGCTTGCAGTTCATTTTTCTTAAAGCTTCCCATTTGGGATACAACTTATTAAATTCAGCTTCAAAAGATAAAGCATTTTGTTCCACATCTTCTGCAGAGACATAGTCACCACCTTCTGAGTCTTCAACAGGTTCTGAACTGTCAGTAAATCGTGCCGTAAATGCAACAAAATTACCCGAAATTTCCTCGACATCTGACCCAGTTGGTTCAACGTCGGGCTCGTCATCGCTCCAGGTAATGGCTGACATAGACTTTTTGCGTCGAAGATAGGTGGCGCACTCAGCTTGTACATGTCCAAATCCCTCGCATTCATAACACTTGATGCCTTTGTTGTTGGACCTTTCTTTGGACTGCCCTGGACGTGAGACAGACTGTTTGGCGTTTGGTGCCCCTGTACTAGGTGCAGTCTTGAATGACGTTGCTCCCTTTTGTGAATTTCTGTTGTGTGTGTTTTTGGATACCTGTTTCAAAATTTTGGAAAACTATTTAGTTAAGAACGCAACTGTATCATCACTAGTTTCATCTGAATCGGATACAACATTACTTTCTTCAGCGGCAAAAGCTATATTTTTTTGTTTTTTCGTTTTGTGTGATCAGTTAAAATCTCCATTTCATATGTTTTAAGATTTCCCATTAGCTGAGTAACAGATTTATTCTCCCAACAATCATGCTCTTGGATGGCTGTGACTTTCATTCGAAACAAGGGTGGTAGAGATCTCAGTATTTTCTTAACAAGTTTTGCCTGCGAGAATGGTTCACCAAGGACTATTGCGCGATTCGCCAGTTCCTGTACACGTGTGTGAAAGTCGATGATCGTCTCGTCCTCATTCATGCGCAGTTCTTCGAATTCTGACTGGACCAGTTGTAGCTTTGACTGTTTTACCGATGTAGTTCCTTCGTATGTAGACTCAAGAGCCTCCCAAGCACCTTTAGCCGAAGGAATACCTGCAACAATTGAAAACTGGCTTTCATGCATAAGAGAATAAATTGTGTCTAAAGCCTTATCATTGTTTCCTGCATTGGTTATCTCTGTTTGAGTCCACTCAGTCTCTGGCTTAGTGACTTCTGTTCCATCAGTGCTGGAACTGGGTTTAGTGGGATGTGTCCAACCTGACACCACAGACCGCCATACGGCTTCACCTTTAGCTTTTAGATGCGTACGGGTGCGAGCCTTCCAATATGCGTAGTTATCGCCGGTCAACTGGGGAAGGACTTTAGTTCGCTCCATTCTGTAACACTTAACACCCCGTGAGATCAAACAAATAAGTAATAAATAGATAAATAATAAAAGCCGCTGAAGATATGAATTCAAGAGGCACGGAATCGCCAGATCGATAGACTAATAAATTAAGTCTACAGGCTCTGATACCAATTGAAATTGCACCGTGACACTTGAAATATAAAAGCTATGTATTTTACTTGTTAATTAGGTTATGCAGTAGTTACGTTCATTAATTAAACTTGTTTAAGCAAATGTAAATAATGAAAGTTAAACGCATAAAGAATGTAAAGCATAAAGTAAATTAAAAACACAAAGAAATGTTACGCAGTTCGGAGCTCCTTCTCCTACGTCTGCGGGGCAACCCACGTCTGCCCAATCCACTATAGATGTTCTCCAAAAGGAGTATTACAAGAGGTAAATACAGATGGCCTCCAGCCTTTACCACTACCACTCTTTCTAACACCTATCCAGGATTGACAAACGAATACCCGAACAATCTTCACAAGATGCTTCAGCAGTACCACGTACTGATCATGCAGTACAATATAAATATTCTTACGAATTAAATCAGAAATTACATTCAAAATATAAATTGCTTTGTAAAATCAAGAGAGCTCTAGCAGTGTATAATTCTCAAAGTTGGGCAAATGCTTCCTTCGAACCGTGTGAATTTATAGCACTTCTTGAACCATTAGTTAGGATCCTTAGTAATAGCTTTTTCCTTAGCCACCACTTGTTCAAATGAATCACCACCACTTATTCTTGTTAGAATAAACCACTGCCTTTCCTTTTTAGAATAAACCACTGCCACACATTTTATTTCTTTGACATCTTCACACGCTGACTTCATACTCCAAGGCACAACATTCATATATTTATATCACATGGTCCAAAAATATAATTAACTTTAACAACTCTAATTAATTAAAAACAATAAAACTATTTACTAAATAAAATAGCCAATAACTTAATGTGTAAATTATTTTACACTTACAAAATGTATATGAAATTTACCACAAGTGACATATAAAATCATATAGGGATAGCATACACATTGAACAAAATGAGTAAAACATTCGACAATCTTAGGGAGATTAAACGCCAAAAGAAGTATAGATGTTCAAATATTATCAAATATTAACAATTTGTTTGCTTCAGGCAAACCAACATGATGTGACTCACTTTTGGCGGTTAAGCACATAGCAATTTTGCATAGTAGCATAGCATTTAAAAAAAAAAATAGAAGTTGCAGACTTCATTCACGAGTCATGAGTCATTGGTCACTCAAAGAACTACTACTGGAGTACAATGTGACTATCATAAATGACATGCAAGATAACGAGTGACAGATAAATTAACGTTCTAAGTTTACCTTTTGGACAAAACTATATTAAAAATTAAGTACTATCCTTTTGTTTAAATACTCAAATTTGAGATTTATTTCAATGTCAAAGACTCCTGTGAAACAATGCTATAATAAATTATCGCAGCCAATAAACTTGAATTTTGGACAAATAACAATTGACTTTTAAATCAATACCAAGTCAATTTTATATTTTGGGACAATTTGTCCTAGTGCTATTATCATATAATTAGTGCAATAAATTCGCCTTCTGGGCAAAGCTATATTCAATATTTATGCTATACATCACAATATTTAGACTCATATCATCTAATTGATATCACAAGATCAAATTAAGGTTTAGCAACGACAGGTGCAACCTAACAATGAAAACCATATAGATAATTCATGCTATTGTCTCACTTATAAGTTGTGTGATAAATCACAATAGCTATGGCCTATAGCAAATAATTAATTGCCAACAAGAGAAATAACAAATTCTCTTATATGAACCTAATCAATAGATTATATGCCAAATGTTGTCAATTAAAGAGAAGCATATTCAATATGTGATATAATTGTCCCTTATGTCTTGGACACCAAAAACTCAATTAAGTCATGCACATCCATTTTAAACAAAGAGTATCATGTGTGGTACACACAATGCATGACATGACAAGAGAGATTCGATTAATTCATAAATTAAAAAATAAATTGAGGGAAGTACCGTTCATCCGGTGCAATTTGATTTTAGTTCCACAGAACTACGTATCCTGCAGTGGCTTAGAATAATCTCTCAATAGTTGAATCTAGAACTTGATATCAGTAGTTTGTGGATCGTTGTTCGGTCAGAGTTACCCCCAACAAGGGACTAGCAGTTGAAGTGACAAACAGTCATTCATTTTCTTCACTTTGAAGTTCAAATATTTTTACCATGGTTGAATGCCATGCATTTCCACTTGGTACCAGTGCAATATACTGAGTAGCTTAGATAATGGGATTACAAAACCCATTCACCATAATGAGATACATGCTCCATCAGTTGGTATTGGCAGCATGAGTATGGCTAGAAAGCCAATAAAGAGTTCCACTAAAATTGATTCCTCATTAGCAACACAAATATGAAGGTTGAACTCATGATTAACAACACAAATAGCAAGATATACAAGCTGAAATCGGCCGAAAATTTCAGAATTTTGACTTGGATTGCAGAATTTTCTGGAGAAAACGGTAACACATTTTGGCACAAAATTTTGCAGATATGTAGTTCAGCAAGTCTAGAATGTACATAAAAAGTTTCATGCCAATCCAAGGTCTAGAAGTATTTTCCTAAAACTTTTCCCAACACTGCGCCAGACAGAAAAATAACTGGCAGCACACTGCCAGAACTTTACAGAATTTTTCTAAAACAACCAAAGCATATTTTTAAGAAGATCTTCTCACAAACATCAAATACCACAAGTCTAGGTTCTCCAGAACAAATTTTAGGCCAAAAGGAGTTCAACTGGTATTTTTCACGAATTTAATTTTCAAGCTACGCCAATCAGAATTTTTCAGGCATGCAGTGATGACAATAAAATCACCATAAGTTAACTTTTCATGGCATATCAAATGTCCAGATTATACCTCAAATTCATGCAAAACTGGCACACACAGGTGCTACAAATTTAACTAGGCAACAAATATTAAAATGCATATATCATCATTGATAAATAGCTACTGTCATGAGATGCATCCACTCTTTAGGTGGACACGGCTTTAAAAAATTTGATTAGTAAAATTTCAGGTTAAAAGCCAAACGTCTGCCTGGGGTGTTTGTATGTTTTCATAGAACAATGAGTATGAAAGTGAACTATTAAGCACCACCTGGGAGATTAATTTACACCTCATATACCATATGTTTACATGAATGCAAATATTGACAGAGCTATATACTTCAATAATAATTAAGAATTTACTCGAAATACCGTTCACCAATGATTGAACACAAGCTCCAATTTTCGACGCCAGCGAGCACTCCTTCGGTGATCCCGTTCGTTGGTTGTCTCCCCCTCGGCGAGGCGGCCCATCGGTGGGTGGTAACCACCGGGCCCCCTCCAGAACTTCCGGCGTCTTCTGGAGAGATTGGGTCGCGGCGGCTACGATCTCTCCCCGGGGGCGCTTGCGTGCGTGAAGGCCGGCAATCCATTGCCAAGACCCTCCTTGGCCTTCATCAAACCCCTTCGTTAATGGTGCCATCAACGGTGATCCGATCGTCTGATTAGGGAGTGGGCGATGGCCCTGGGCTTGTCTCATCGCGGCGATCAGCTTCCGCTGGTCTGATCGTTGATCAACCGGCTGGATCGCGAGACGTCTCCACCGCTATAGGTCTCTGGATTTTCGATCGGTGATGGCCGCAAAGTTCAATCGGCGCGACGGCTGAGGCCTTGGATCGCCGGCTGATCCTAGGGCGGAGAGGTCGAGGCGGTTCGGTGACCTCTCGTCGGGGAATAGGCTGGAGTGGTGAAGCCTGCCTCGCGCGAAGATTTCCGATTGGGAGGCCGATGTGCCTCCGCTGCTCACTCCATCTATTGGAACGGTGCCGACCGGCCGCTTTTCACCGAATATCTCCGTAACGTCTCCGATCGATAATCGTTGGATAGAGCATCACTGCTGATAACGTGTTGTAAGAATATTCAGAAAAGGATCATCTCATTCATCGGTACATTCTCTACAAGATTACTAAGTATATATAATCTATATTTGACAGCTATTACACAACATTCCATAAATACTAAGTTGTTACAAATCATGTTATTAATGTCAGAATAATGTCCATAATAAGATTTTACAACAGTCCCTTCATTTGCCTCCTATTTAATCAGTTGTTATGTTATAGAATTGAAGGGTTGTATGGATTATTATATAAAGAGTTGAAGGCTTAATGAAATGATACACTTATATGGTTGTGGTGTTCAATTGTGTTCTTCCCCTTCTCCCTTCGTATTGCTTATTCTACACAAGTATACACATACATACAAACCTTAGGCTACTACCGTGTAGACACTGTGAGACAACTAACGAGTTGATAGGCCATAACTTAACAATTCTTTTAATTTGTAAATGGAATTCGCTTAATTATAATTAAGAAAATATGAAATATAATTAAGGAAATGAAATTATAAAATTAACTAAGTGTGTATTAATAAATATTTAAAAATTTTCTTAAATACATAAATATACTTATGCATTATACTTATCATAAAAAATTAAAGTATTTTGTTAAATTTTAAATATAATTATCTTAATTATAAATTTAACAATATAAATTATCATTAAGGAAATTATATTATACAATTTGCCTAAAATACATGTTAATAAATATTATGTGCATATACATGTAATGTATTATACAATCATATAAAGAAACGCATTCAGAGTTTATATTTACTCAGAAAAATTAACATTTACATTTTTTAATTCTAAATATAATTCTCTTTTTTATTATTCGTATGGTTGGAATTATAATATATATGAAATACAATTAGGAATAAATTGATTTAATTATGTAAAATTTCTCTATAAATTTATCTAAATATGTACATGATTTGGAACTATACTAACCATACAAAATTTTAATTTTAATTTTTGATGATATGGAAATAAATATTTGACTAAATATATGAAAGTCCAAATGTATTATTATATTATACATTTTAATATTTTTTATTTTTTACTTTTTAAAAAAATTTCATAATAATATAATTTATTTCGTACATCGCACGGGTAAAACGCTAGCTCTGATTTATATCATAATCTATCTACTATACTAATAAGAGCCCAAGAGAGTTAGGCCTATAATGGGTAGAAAAAATGACGGAAAAATTTTTCTACTATACTAATAAGAGCCCAAGAGAGTTGGGCCTATAATGGGTAGAAAAAATGGCGGTCAAATTTTGTAATGAAATGAATGGCTCAGATTGATCAGATTTTAATTTTTTCTTAAATATTTCCTAATTTATCCTTAATGAATATGATCATCCGATAACTTTTCCGTTAAATATTATCTTTTCCGTTAATTTATGTTAGTTTACCGTTAACTTACTCATTGATTTCAATAAGAAAGGTCTTAGGTTCGAACCGCATCCCAATCAAAGTTGGCATAATTAGTACTCTATTTTACTCTTATTAAATTAATATAAATAATAATTTAGTAACTACAACAAAAAATAATACATATGCATTTCGTTAATTTAGAATTATGTGTCTATAATGTCTTTATTCAAAAAAAAAATTTATTCATTATCAATAAATTAAATAAGAGAAATAATTTCATTAGTTATATTGTATTTATTTTTCTCCGATATAAAAATTCTTTACATCAAATTCATCAATTGATTATATTTGCTACATTGTCCCTACAATGTCTTTATTAAAAAAAATTATTCATTATCAATAAATTAATTAAGAGAAATAATTTTATTAGTTATATTGTCTTTATATTTCTCCAATGTAAAAATTCTTTACATTCAAATTCATCAATTGTTTATATTCACTACATTGTCTATTATCTTTTTTGTGCACTATTTTTTAAAGTTATAATACAAAATAATGCTATATATTTATTTACCAAGTATTTTATTAATACCATAAAAAATTTAAAAAATATAATTAATAAAGCCAATCATATTAACTACTTGAGGGATTTGTTGAGAAAGAGAGTATTCAAATCACACAACAAATTGAAGTGAGAACTACCTCACAATGTCATTGTTTGACAATCAGCAATTAGCGGTTAGCGTTAGCGGATTATATTAGCGAATTTGACCAACGAATTATATCAACGATTGGTAAAAAGATATTTGAAAAAATTAGCTGTTTAGATTAACATGTAAAATGAGCTAAGGGTATATATATATATATATATATATATATATATATATATATATATATATATATATATATATAGATGTGTATTCAAATGAGGACAAGTATATTATAGAGGACTGTGAGGACAGATGTAGTGTGTGCCATTAGCCGGTATGTTGTGAGCATGGCCGAATGTAGTCGTGTGCCACAGTTTGTATGTCGCGTGCTAGATTTGTTAATTTATAGAGTCTGGGTTCGAAACCTGATGGTTACATTTATTCTTGTGTGCCATTATGTATTAAGTTGTGTGCCTGGTATTAATTTGTTGTGTGCCCATTATTTGTCCTCACAGTCCTCTATATATTGTTGTCCTCATTTGAACTCAATCCTATATATATATATATATATATATATATATATATATATATATATATATATATATAATAATAATAATAATAATAATAATAATATTTTAAAAAAATATAATTAAGCTAATCATTTTAACTACTTGGGGGATTTATTGACGAAAAGAGTATTCAAATCACAGAACAAATTGAAGTGGGAAACTATCTCGCAATGTCTTTGCTTGGCAATCAGCAGTTAGCTCTTCAATATTAGTATATATTTAATATTTTATGCCATAATTTTTATTTGCTCTCCCTTATGTTCCGTATTTGATTTCAACCATACCTATACAATTATTTTATTGACAATTATAATCAATCTTGACTATATTATCTTGCATTTGTAAACTTAGAATTGCCTATTTAAATACCCAAATTTAACATTCAATTATCTATGCATGAACAATTGCAATATAATCTTGCATTGATATACTTTCAAGTACTTATTTAAAAAAAAAAAAAGAATTGAACATTATCCCAATCGCGCAATGCGCGTAAAAACCTAATATAAATAATAAACAACTATGATATATTAAAAAAAATTAAATAACTATGATAGATTCGACCTATCTCACGAGTTAAAATTTGTGAGACAAGCTCACACTGTGTGACTCCAACAAGGGTCTATCACAGAAGAACGAAAACTATGAATCCAATATGTTAGCTTCATTATGAATGTGCATAATAGAACATACAATATTGACTTTCAATTACAGTTATATTTTTGTACTACAAATTTAATTTAATACAATTTTTTGTACTACAAATTTAATTTAATACAATTTTGATCAAAATGAATTTTCACATAATAACTAAAGTCATTTTGTGAAAGTCTGAAATTTCATTTTGGTTGATTAGCATATAAATGCTGGAACATACATGTAATTCGTTGGAATGATGAAAGTGAGATTTGAGTATTATATGGCAGAATGATTTAGAGACTCCATGCTCGGCGTTGGTGGTGTCATATTCATGGCCAAATCCTTGCCCGGTTGTGTATCCACGGCTGCAAGATTTCGAGAGTTCAGCTTCTGCCCTGCCGGCGCCGCCATATCCGGAGAGCCCCTCCTCGATCGCCGCCGACGAATTAACATACCATCGCCACCCGTAATCCTCAATTTTATTAGGGTGTGTTTGGTTTGCGGAAGGGAATCATAATCGAAATAGGAATCAAATGATTGATAATGGTAATGGATTTTGTTAAAAGTATTTTGCATTTAAATATGTAATATTTGGTAGTATGGTGGAATTAGAATGATTACTTGATGTTTGGTTATGTATAACCCTATAATGAGAATAAATGTTTTAAAAATACCAAAAAAAAAAAAAAAAAAAGGCTAAAGTGTCATCCTGCACCATGAACCATTCATGATTATTCATGCCGCACCATGATCTTTAAAAAGTGATATTTAGAGTCATAAGCCATAATTTTTTTTCGCCTAGAACTTTTTACAGGTTACCGGTAATAATATTGCTGACATTAAAATTTTTTATTAGTTTTTTTTTGAGTATTTTTCTTCTTTCGCCTTCGTATTATTTTTTTCTTATTTTTCTTTTTCCCTAAACGTATAGGCCTGCTCTGCGTCTTTCGCTTCTCGTTTCTCCGATACCAAACTCCGCAGAGCAGGCCTATACAGAGTGATCGGAGAAACGAGAAGCGAAAAACACAGAGCGTGCCTATAAGTTTATGAAAAAAGAAAAATATGAAAAAAAAATACGAAGGCGAAAGAAGAAAAATACCAAAAAAAATCTAATAAAAAATTCCATATTAGCAATATTATTACCGGTAACCTGTAGAAAACCTGTAAAAAGTTCTAGACGAAAAAAAATTATGGTTTATGGCTCTAAATATCACTTATTAAAGATCATGGTGCGGCATGAATAATCATGACTGGTTCATGGTGTGGGATGACACTTTAGCAAAAAAAAAAAAAATGGCAATTGATCGGAATATAATGACATCCAAAGCACCATTATGAAAAAAAATCAAAAACAAAAATTTAAAAGCACTAATCCAAGCCTAAAAAATCAAATTACTAATAAAATAGAATGATACCCGTTTTTAAGAGTTAATTTCACTAAAGGTCCCTTGTCTTTGGTAATAATTCCAAATTTAGTCGCAAACTATCATATCGTTTTTGGCATTTAACATCCCAGGCTATTAGTTTTTGGACACTTTTAGTCCTTCTCATGATTTTTCCTATTTTTAGTAAGGGTATTGTTGTCTTTTCATATTTTTCTATTGTTATTTTTCCAGTTTCAACCAATTTAATTGGTTTAGAACTTAGGTAACCTCTGATTTTTAGTAACCATATTTTTCAACCGATTTTTAATACAGTCCTAAACCAATTAAACCGGTTGAAATCAGAAAAAATAACAAAAGAAAAAATATGAAGAGATAAAAATACCCTTACTAAAAATAGGAAAAGTAATGAGAAGGACTAAAAGTGTCCAAAAAACAATAGTCTGGGATGTTAAATGGCAAAAACGATAATCTGGAACTAAATTTAGAATTATCACCAAAGACAAAGGACCTCTAGTGAAATGAATTCCGTTTTTAATTAGGGAATGCAGTTTTAAATTGAAGAATTTATTTAAAATCTAACTATGATTTTTATTTTCATTCATGATGTGTAAACTCATTAACTAAACACACCCTTAATTTAATTTGTCCCCATCGGAAAATGATTTTATCGATTGACTATTCAACCTATATATTCTTCATGCTTGGCTATACATATATGTATTGGTGAAATTTATGTAATCGAACTAATATTTTGTATTGGCCATAATATAATTAAATGTTGGGTGAGTAACCACGATATCAAAGGTTGTGCTACATGAACTTGTATTTTGTGTAGGGGGTTGGATTTGCTCCGCATAACCCGGTGATTTCGATCGTGTTTCCGATTGTGAATTCGGATCGTGTCCGCCGTGCATGGCTGATTCGATCAAATCGTGGCCCCTCTCTTAGCCTAATCTGAGAGAGTGTCTCCCTGGATTTCTAGGGTTATTTATACGGTGTGATGATGCTAATCGTGACAACATGTTTTGTGATAATCCTCTGTTTTTATTCCGATCCACCCGCCGCTATGGATCTCCAGCAACTTGAAGAGCGATGTGCTAATATGTCGTTGGCCGAGGAGGAAATTGGGGATCTGGAGGAGCTCGTGGTTCAATTGGCGCCTGATTCGACGATTCTCCATAATCTCGTGGGCCGGTTTCTGACGGTTCGTCCGGTCAAATTCGATTATATGCAGCAGGTTCTAGCTTCCGTCTGGCGGCCGGTGATGGGAATGCATGTGGTGCCCTTATCGGATGAGCTCTTTCTATTTCAGTTTCCACACCAGAGAGACCTTCAACGAGTCGTCGCGGATGGTCCGTGGACCTTTGAGAACAATATGCTCGTCTGCGAGGTGGTTCCGCCGGGTTCCAGACCGGAAGATATCAGATTGGACACCATGGCGTTCTGGATCCAGGTCCATGGGCTGCCGACCATGTACGCCTCTGCGGAATTCTTAACACGCATTGGGAATTATGTTGGATCTTTCGTTGCCGCTGACCTTCTCAATTTTGGGGGTTCATGGCGCAGCTTTATGCGCATCAGGGTGTCACTGGACATCGCTTTGCCTCTAAAGAGGCGTATGAAGATCCTGAGGAAAGATGGCACTGTGCAATGGATCAATTTCAAATACGAGAGACTCAGCACGTTTTGCTTTTGTTGTGGTGTCCTTGGCCATTCCGACAAGTTCTGCAAACGGGTATATGAAGAGGGGATCGAGCCGGATGCTTTTCCTTTCGGGCCATGGATGCATGCGGGTAATCGTCGCCAAGTGAAGCCGGTTGGTGATAAATGGCTTCTCTCTTCGCAGCCTGCAATGGTGTCCAACATACCGGCTGCTGGGCCGTCTCCAGGTGCTGTACTGGCCATGGAGGATAACGGAGGACTTCAAGGCGATCTCAAACGCCGTCGGGAGGAGACAGAGGTGCCCTCGAATATGCAGGAGGGAGATGTGTTAATGGGAGACAATGCAAGAAATCTGATGTCGGCGAGTCTGGTGGACCAGGCTCGCCAAGACCAATGAGTGTCTTGAGCTGGAACTGCCTGGGTTTGGGCGGCACCCGGTCAGTTCGAGAACTCTTGGGCGTTATGTCCAAGCATCAGCCCTCGTTCGTTTTCTTAATGGAAACGAAAGCAACTGAGACGAAGGTGGAACAGGTACGAATAAAGCTTGGTTTCGATAGTGTTTTCCGTGTGGATAGAGTGGGGTTCGGCGGGGGCCTAGCCTTATTTTGGAGAGATGCAGACACGGTGGATTTACTGGGTTATTCCACCCATTATATCGATGTGGAAATTTCGGTACCAGGCCGGCCAAAATGGAGATTAACTGGTTTTTACGGCCATCCGGACATAGCAAATTGACAGTTTACATGGGATCTCCTCAGACAACTCCAGGAGAAATCAGAACTGCCATGGCTTGTGGTTGGGGACTTCAACGACATCGGGAGTCTATCAGAAAAGAGAGGTGCACACTCACACACGAGTTCGCTTATTGAAGGCTTTAATGACACTCTAAGCGACTGTATGATGAATGACCTGGGCATGATCGGCGGTAGATTTACTTGGGAACGCGGTCACGGCACTGCTGAATGGGTGGAAGAAAGATTGGATAGGGCCGTGGCTACGGTCGAATGGACAGAGCTGTATGATGAAGTGGTGGTTCGGCTTATTGATATGCAGTCATCTGATCACAATGCGATTCTGGTTGATCTGGATTCACGGTCAAACCGAGCAGCCAAGCGTGTTTTCCGTTTTGAATCTGCCTGGTTACTGGAGGATGGCTGCTCGAGAGTGGTGGATGAGGCTTGGCGACAGTCTATGGGGCAAGATTTTCAACATCGCACAGAGATTTGTCTGTAGCGTCTGGGCAGATGGGGACGCGAGCACTTTCAGTACTTTGGCAATCGGATCACATCGCTACGACAGAAACTTGCTAATTTAAGGGAGGATCGCGGGGAACAGGCAGTTGTGGATTTCTTACAAACCGAACAGGAACTGGGGGTCCTTCTAGAGCAAGAAGAACAGTTTTGGAGACAAAGATCCAAACAATTGTGGTAAAAACATGGAGATGCAAACACCAAATTTTTCCATAAATCAGCCACGTCCCGACGGGCACGCAATACTTTGCAACAACTAAAGGATCAGGATGGGAATTGGTGTGAGGGGGAGGCTATGTCTACAGAAATCATGAGGTATTTTGAAGCTATTTTTCTTTCCAGTAATAGCTCGACTGACCTATTTCATCGGGTCCAGGCACGAGTGACGGATGTGATGAATATCTCTCTTTTGAAACCGTTCACAATGAAAGATGTTAAAGTAGCTTTATTTGATATGGCCCCGAAGAAAGCTCCCGGACCTGATGGCATGTCCCCGGCCTTCTATCAACATTTTTGGCCAATTCTGGGACATGACTTGACGGTTTTTATTTTAAATTGTGTGTCACAGAGAACCTTACCTCTAGGACTAAATATATCAAATATTGTGCTAATCCCGAAGAAAAAGACCCCTATGTTGGTGTCTGACTTGAGGCCAATAGCACTGTGTAATGTTATTTATAAGGTGCTAGCCAAGATGGTGTCTAATAGGTTCAAGGAAACCCTTAAACAAGTTGTGTCACATTCCCAGAGTGCTTTTGTTCCCAACAGGCTCCTAACGGATAATGTGATTATAGCTGGGGAAATTGGCCATTTCCTTCGGCGGAAAACCTCCGGGAACATGGGTTGGACAGCCCTTAAACTGGACATGTCTAAAGCCTATGACAGAATGGAATGGGGCTTTCTTAAGGGTATGTTAGTAGCTCTTGGTTATGCCCGCGATTGGGTGGAGCTGATAATGTTATGCGTTACAACGGTTAGCTACACTATTATGGTCAATGGCAAGGAAGCAGGCACAGTTGTACCTACTAGGGGTATCCGTCAGGGGGATCCGTTATCCCCGTATCTGTTTATATTGTGTGCTGAAGGGTTGTCCGTGTTGTTACAACAGGCAGAGGCTCGGGGCGATATTCATGGGGTGCGAATAGCCCGGGGGGCCCCGGCTATTACGCATTTGCTTTTTGCTGATGATAGCCTTTTCTTTTTCAGAGCAAATCAAAGTGAAGCCTTAAAGATCAGAGAATGCCTTGACCTGTACTGTGGGGCATCCGGTCAGCTTATTAATTTTGAGAAATCAAACGCAATTTTCAGTCTGAATACTACTACGATGATGATGGAAGCAATGGCCGAATGTATAGGGGTCCGGATAGCCAATGATCTTGGGCGTTATCTTGGGCTTCCTTCAGTGCTTGGTCGAAACAAAACTGCCATCTTCAAATATGTTGAGGAAAAAGTTAGGGACCGCATTGGCATGTGGCAGCACAAACTCCTCTCTAAAGCGGGTAAGGAAATACTTCTTAAGAGTGCAGCCCAATCCCTTCCTATTTTTACTATGTCCATGTTTCTTCTTCCACTTCGTACATGTGACTCTATTGAAAAATGTTTCAATCGGTATTGGTGGGGTGGTAGAGGTACGGGACACAGAGGAATTCACTGGCTTAGTTGGAAAAGAATGTGTACACCAAAAATGGAGGGAGGTTTGGGGTTCAAACACTTACATGACTTCAATATTGCTTTGCTAGCAAAACAGGGGTGGCGGCTGCTAACTCAACCGGATTCTCTAGTGACCCGACTTCTCAAAGCTAAGTACTACCCGTGTAGCGAGTTCATGGAAGCTACGGTGGGGAACAATCCGAGTTTTCTATGGCGTAGCATTGTGGCTGGACAGGAGGTCCTTCGACGGGGATTGGCTCGACGTATTGGAGACGGGCTGGACTCGAAAATTTAGGGGTGGGGCTGGCTGTCAGATAACTCCAACCCAAGTTTAGTTACCCCATGCACAGAAGAGCTAAGGGAATCGCGAGTGAGTGGCTTGATGTCGGCGTCCGGGGATTGGGGTGTACAAGTCATCCAAGACCTTTTCGAGACAGAGGATATCCAAAGAATTCTAGCGACTCCGGCGAATAAACAGTTCAAGGATTCTTGGAGATGGCTAGGAGATATACGCGGCATCTACTCGGTGAAACAGGGATATCTCTTGTTAACAGGTGGCGAGATGAATGCGTCATACACTGGCCCCTTTTCTGCTTGGAGTCAGTTATGGTCTCTCCCGGTACCCCCTAAAGTTAAACACTTGCTTTGGCGTTGCGCGCGTGACATCCTCCCGGTCCGCAAAAATCTGAAATTAAAGCATGTATGGATTGGAGGTGGTTGCCCATTATGTTCGTCCCCTTATGAATCCATTAACCATCTGTTCGGTGAATGCTGGTATGCCAAAGATCTTTGGCGTCAAACTGATATCTTACAGGGACTTTCCATGCAACATATTATGCATTCTGTTTTTAGCATGTCGAATACGACCAAAGCTGTTGAAATGGCGATTGTTTTCGAAGTCATTTGGACAACGAGAAATAATATTGTGTGGCAGAATATCGCACCGTCTATCGTGCATATGCGTAACCGCGTCTCCCATTTGCAGATACTCTGGGCGGAAGCTTACCGCAAGGACCCAAGGAGTCTGACGCAGGCCGAGACACACGTGACCTGGGAGCCTCCGAGCAGTGGCAAACTGAAGTGCAACATCGATGCGGCCTTATTTACGTCCGGGGCGGGCTTTGGAGCGGTGGTTCGTGATCATACTGGTGGCTTCGTGGCGGCTCGAGGAGGCCGTTTTGATTACATTCAAGACCCGTTCATGGCTGAAACCATTGCGGTGCGGGAAGCACTGTCTTGGTTAAAGACTCTTCAATGCCGGAATATTGTTATCGAGTCTGATTGTCTTAATTTTTGCAATGCATTTAATTCACGTTTTTCTGAATTTTCGTATATTGATACTATTATTTCGCAATGCCGTGTGCTTGCTAGTGATATTGGAGACGTTACCGTCTGTCATGTTAGGAGATCAGCGAACCATGTAGCTCATGTATTAGCTCGGGCGACTGGTTTTATGTCTGTCTCACAAGAGTGGGCGAATATCCCACCTGCTTGTATTTCTGACCTTATTCATCATTAATAGATTCCCTTGTTTTGTTAAAAAAAAAAAAACTAATATTTTGTTAGAGTTGTGTCTTGGTGACTCCAATTGGAATTGCGTGTGTTGTTTGGTGATTTTGCTCCATGCCTAATAAGTAAATATAGTAAATTAAAGAAAAATGTTCTAAAAGTACTACCTAACAATTAGTACTATTTTCATCCTTATTAACTAAAAAAAATTATTATATGTAGTTTTAGAACAATCATTATATCGTGGATCGCGGTGCACATGCATCGCGGTCAAAACGACGCCGTTTCTTTAAGTAAAGAAATGACACGCCGTTAGTGTTAACGGAATGCGCATCTTTTTATATGTTAATTACCAACTGACACTACAGTGTATCTAAACCGACCCTGCCTCGCGTATTATTTTATATTATCAAATGAAACTGCAGTTATATCAAAATGATACTATAGTTGTGGTGAAATGAAACTGCATTGTATATAAAATGATACTGAATAACGTTTCACATATTTGAGTGTATATTGTATAATGAAGTTGTAATTATATCAAAATGATCATGTAGTTGTGTTTTAATAAAACTATAGTTTATATAAAATAAAATTAAATAACATTTTCACATATTTGAGTCTATAAATATCGAATGAAACTATAGTTATATCGGAATGAAACTGTAGTTGTGTTGAACTGAAACTGCAGTGCATACAAAATGAAACTGAATAACAGAGTTATTTTTGCGGAAGGGTGCGAAACGGCGAGAAACGGATGCCGTTTCTTTTCATTAATCAAAACGACGTCGTTTTGATGCGCGGTGCATAATCAATTATGCACCGCGGTGCACGATATAATTTGTAGTTTTAGAACATCCCAACTTCTATAAGTCTTGGTTATATAGTGAGATTTGGCCCAAAATACTTGCAATTTTTTTTTTTTTTTTTTGTAATTATAAATTTAATATTAAAATATTTAAATTTATATATTTAAAAATTTACATTAAAATTTATATAAAATTTAAAATCATAAGAATTTATTTTAAAAGTAAAAAAAAAAAATTGATTAGATTAGGGGACAAAATTGAGAAAAAAAGATCAAGTATATATTTAAATGATGATGACATTGATTTAATGACTAACATAAATGTCGAAGATGACAAAACTTTAGACCTAAAAACTCGTTAAGGCCCCTCAATTGGAAAGGTGGTTGGGCTCAAAAAAAATAAGAGGTCAATTGGGGAGGCAATCGTTATGCTATGGACCCGTGTCCAGCATGTATGCTGAATACAGTAACGGTGCCGTTAGTGGCAACGTTCTCTTCCAGATTTTTTTTTTTTTTAATTTCAGACCACTTTGTTATAAGAGTATATGTTCATAATTTTATCACTATATGTTCATAATTGTAAGTTCATAATGTCAGAACTCTGTGTTCATAATTGCATAACTGTATATTCATAATTGCATAACTATACATTCATAATTTCATAACTGTACATTCATAATTCAATAACTGTAAATTCATAATTTTCGAAACTCTATGTTCACATTTTACAGCTCTATGTTCATAATTTTATCACTATATGTTCATAATTGTAAGTTCATAATGTCAGAGCTCTGTGTTCATAATTCCATAACTTACATTCATAATTTCATAACTGTACATTCATAATGCCACAAACGAATAACGCCGTTAACAGCGAGACAAAAATCAATTTTTTTTAACTGGAAGGCCGCGTTTTCCCTTAAAACGACGTCGTTTTGGACTCGTATCCACAGCATAATTTGCCTTGGGGAGGTGGTTGGGCTCAAAAAGATAAGAGGCTTGCAGGATGCAATCATTATTGTGTGGACCATGGTCCATGCAAGTTGTGTGGACCATATTTTGTATGCTGTGCAATAATGTACATTCAGTACAAAAATAATATACCTTCAGTACAAAAATAAAGTACAGTGTATTTAGGGGGTGTACATTATTTTTGTACTGAGTGTACATTATATTGTATAATGTACATTCAGTACAAAAATGATGTACATCTAATATATTAAAAATGTACTTTTTCTTATGGTCCACATAACACTGTAGAACAATTTGCCTGCAGGAGGTCATTATGCAATCATTATTGTGTGGACCATGGTCCACACAAGTTGTGTGGGCCATATTTTGTATACTGTAAAACAATGTACATTCAATACAAAAATAATGTACATTGTATTCAGGGGATGTACATTATTTTTATACTGAGTGTACATTATATTGTATAATGTATAATGTACATTCAATACAAAAATAATGTACATTTAATATATTAAAAATGTACTTTTTGTTGTGATCGATATAACATTGTATGAACCATGGTCCACACAATAATTTGCCGTCATTATGAGCAATCATTATTGTGTGGAACATGATCCACACAAGTTGTGTGGACCATATTTTATATACTGTAAAATAATGTACATTCAATATAAAAATAATGTACATTCAGTATAAAAATAATGTACATTGTATTTAGGGGATGTACATTATTTGTATACTGAGTGTACATTATATTGTATAATGTACATTTAGTATATTAAAAACACACTTTTTATTATGGTCCACATAACATTGTGCGGACCGGGTCCACACAATAATTTGCCATTACAAGTCACCAATAACTACTTGACAATCGCTTGATACTTTGTTATGCTATTGTACTGGATGGACGCACCATCTATTAGGGTTAATCAAGGAACATTGTATTAACTTAATATGATGGATTTAATTATCCTGGGGTAGCCCGGATCACTAAACCCGATAATAAAAGGACTAGAACGATGCAGTAATAAAGATAATAGGAAATGGCAATGAATATATGTCGCGAGGACAACTTTCATATTCATAGTATTTTGTAGGTGAATTATAAGGAATATGTAATATTCAGACAAGCTAGTAGTAGATGTCATAAACAAGACAAGGATGTCTCCTTATATACTAAGGTCCTCCCCAACTGCCCCTTGAGAATAGGGTGGGCGGTTGGATCACCTTTGACTAGGTCCACTTGCATACCTGAGGCCTAGGACGCCTCCACCGAGGCCACCTTCCGCCACTGGCCCCGAATCGTGGTTGCCCTGGCTGAGGTCGGCCCCCAACCGGGTTCGGGTTGAGGCCGAGGTCGACTCCAACCGGGGTCGACGCCGACCTCTAGCCGGAATCGACCTTGACCGAGGGCGACCCATGATGGGGCCCCTCATGCCGCGCCAGCTCCTATCCGGGTTGGTTCGCCCCGAGCTCATTGCTAATATATCCATCATCAGTCCCCCACTCTTCGAGTTGCGACTCTTCGTCAACGAATGATGTAATTTTGCATTTCCCCAGTTTAAGATGATTATTAGAGATTAGAGATAAACAACTGGTGTAATGGACTGACTGATTCGGAGACGTGAATTGTCAGTCAGATAGATAGATTGCAGATTAGTTCGTAGAGGAAAAACTAAAGCAGATAACAAATCAACACATACGATGTTTACTCAGTTCGATACGGTGTGTATCTACATCTGGGGGACGATCACCGAGACGTCCAATCCTCTAACTCATAATCCAATGTACAAAGGTAGAGAAACAACAATCTCAGCCAAGTGCCCCACACAAGGTACGTACCCAGTCTACAAATGTTTAGTGGATTGTTGAAGACGGAGAGCAACGCATGCAGAAGTCCAATGAAATCCCTTCGATTGGAGAGCTAACTCTGATGCAGTCTGCTTCAATGACGCAGTCCCACGTTGTTCCCACAACTAAGTGATCTTCGCGTCCTTTCGTTTAAGCAACTATAGTTCTTCTCAAGTTCTTCATCATAATCACCAAGAACATATATTCTTGAGAAGAGGCATGATAATCAAAGATATGATCCTCTGTATATCAAGGAGTGTTTTTTGTCTTCTTAAAATCGTAACCCTAATTCATGACCGAATGAGGGTACTTATACTTCCTTGGTAAGAACACTCTCCAAAAATATCTTTGATTGTAGATGGTAGGACAATTTGTGAAGAATGAAATCTTAAAGATTCGGTCCATACCTTCCAAAACAGATCCGCTGATTTTCTTTCCAAAACTGTCTTCTCAAACCGCGTTCAGCATTTTGGAAACATCTTCCTTTATTGGATCTTCAGTGTCAATGCGTCTGTTGATGAACCTGATCAAACAGTCCTCTGTAGCAATAAACAGACACCAAGCTAAACCATATTTTAGTTTGCCATAATAATATTGCCAATTATATGTTGGGGGTTTTTTGGATAAAATAAAAACACTAACAAACTCCCCCTTTGGCTATTATTTGGCAAAACAACTCGACTAAGATAAAACAATACTCTAGGGATTAAAAGGAAGAGAAAAACTGATAACTGTCTCATAAAAGACATAAGTCTGAATTACAACCCATAAGAGAAATAACAGCACACAAGTCGTGCTAGACAAAAACAAGTAATATTCTTCACAAAGCATGGGGCCATCACAAACACACGGCCAGAAGATACGAAGTCCTAAAAAAACACACAAAAACTCCCCCTGAGTTTAGGCACTCCCCCTTTTTGCCAAAGATAGACAAAGGAACATTTAAGCATTCGAGGGACCTTCACTGTCAGACTTCACATTCTCAGCAGCAGCAGACTCAGTCAAGCTCAGACGAAGCAGAACAGTCGCAAGTTCAATACGGGCTGCATTGAGTTGATTCGTGATAATGCCATTAACAGTTTCAAGCTTAGACACCCGAGCCTTCAGACGGAGAGATAGCTGAGCATCCTTCGCATGGGGCGAGTCGTCAACAGGAGTGTCAGCATCAGATGATGGAGGAGCATTAACAGGTGTAACATCTCGGATGTGCTTGCCATTCAAGAGTCGTGGATCAACAGTATATAGCAGAGTTGGACTGATAATCTCACTTGGCATTGGTATTAGGCCCTGCGATGTCAGAACTCCAAATATGAGATTAGGATAAGGCAGTCTTACCTTCTGTTCCCTCGGATGAATCAATGTGAGGAAATGATAGAAGATCCACTTCCCCAGATGAATGGACATTTTGGTGCCAATACGGAACAGGAGAGTAGCCAGTTGCTTGCCAATCGTATGAAAATGGGCAGAAGGGAGCCAATTGTGCAGGGCAATACGGTGCAGAATAAAATATTTGGAGGTAAGCTTTGAGCTAGACAGAGTGTCAATATCACTTGTAGGCCATACAGGAGTTTGACCACCAGGGAGAGTCCTTGTAACCAAATCCCAGTCCGTGATCTCTTCTTCATCAACAGCCTTCAAGCCATAGTAGTCATTAATTATGTCTAGACCGAAAACCTACCACTTTCCTCTGATGAAAATCTGTATGCACCAGGTCCCCGTAAGGTTGTCAATTTCTTCATTCAGATTGCAGTAGAACTCGTAGGTCAGCAGCTTCGAGTAGGGGCAAATGGAGGTGACAGTCTTCATAAGGCCAACCTCACTCAGCAAGGGTAAAATGTCACAGACAGAGTTCAACTGATTCTCATCAACCGACCTCTGAACTATAAGCTCTCGTCGTACCATCGTAGACCACTTGCCTTGAGCTGTAGCAGAAACAAACTGAGGTTGGTAAATGGTGGTGTCAGGATTGTCCGAAGCAGCTTGGACATCAGGAGTGACACTCCTTCCTCTTGACCTTGTAGTGGGTTTCATCTTTCTGGTAGAAGTGGTGGAAATCGTAGCAGGGGCCTTGTTCTTGACAGACGATCTCAGAGTTTTAAACACTTGTTGAACATGTGGGTCACTTTTAGCGTTTACTGATTCAACAGATCGTTGTCTTTTCTCAGGTTGAACAGTGTCAAGATTATCATCACCGGTTTCAACGGCTACTCTGTCAGGAACACCTTTGCGTTTAGATTTTCTTGTTTCTCTGGTTGGAGAATGATCAGTTGGGCTTGGTGAAACCGAGTGGCTTGTTTCAGACACAGGAGCAGACGAAGAGCCAAGAAGTTCGGAGACTTCTCTAATTTTGAATGTAGTGGAGTCTGGATGTGCTGTCGCTTTCACTGTAAGAGATCTAGACAATGAGGCTTGTGGACCATACACTTCAGCCAGTATTTTCTCATCATCACTGTCTATCTACACAGAGGGATCATCAGGATGAATAACTCTATATGGTTCCGGTACAGAAGCAGAAGGTAAACCCGCAAAGTATCGGATGTGGTCAAGGCTCTCAGCCAAGGTAGAGGATGTATAAACTGGAAGTCCATCAATCGTAGCAGAGGGACGAGGGCTTGAAGGTTTGTCAGCTTCAATTTCAGTAGACAACTTAAGAGGATCATCAACCGGGCACACTTCAACCGGTGACTTAGCAACCTCAGATACAGGCACAACAGAAATAGCAGATCACTCAACATCAGTAGAGTAAACAACCAAGCTCAAATTTTCTACTTTGTCAGATTGTTTATCTTTCCCTTCAGACTCACTGTCTAGAACTACTTTTATAGGCTCAATATTTTCAGAAAACACAGGGTGAGGATCAGCAGACACAGAGGATTTCGTAGACAGTAAAGCATTCTCATTAGCAGATTGTGCAATAGGCAAAGCAGACTCAATATCATCAGAATTTAATTCATCAGGCTTATAAGGGGAAATCTCAATAGGAGTTTCAGAAGAATTAGACCTGTTGCGAAGAGTCTCAAGACGGTGTTTGGCTTCGTCCTGTGCAACTTGAAGGTAGAGAGGTTGAGCTGCTGCCCGTCGACGCGAGACTTCTTCCGATTCCAGAGCCCTTTGGGCGAAATATTGGAGGAAAGCCCCAGCACGATTTCCATCTTCAGGCTCAGGAATGAACGCAGGGCTAACATCATCACTCACTTCGGAAGCCAACATAAAAAAATCACTTGTATCATCGTCCGACCAGTCCGCATAGAACTCCGGGTAGTCTGAAAGCACTGTGACTATTCGTCGGACGTCGGACCTATCTTAGTTTGCCGTAATAATATTGTCAATTATATGTTGGGGGTTTTTTGGAGAAAATAAAAACACTAACAAAGGAGAGTAGCCCGAGTCGAAGGTCGACCCCAAGCCCGCGAGGGGGATGTCTGCCTCTAGCCGGGGTCGACCTTGACCGAGGTCGACCCGTGCCGGGGCCCCCCTTGGCCTATCATGCCGCGCCAACTCCTCTCCTTGTCGGTTCGCCCCGAGCCCATTGCTACTATATCCATCAACAGTCTCCCACTCTCCGAGTTGCGAGTCTTCATCAACAAAGGAGAGTAGCCAGAGTCGAAGGTCCACCCCAAGCCCGCGAGGCGGACGTCCGCCGTGCCCCCTCCGTTTCTAGCCGATTTCAACGTAATTTAATCGCAATTGGGACTCCTCTTCTGTAGGAACACCAACAAGTCTGAGACTCCTTCTTGCACTTTTGTTTGTCGCGTTCTTGCCTTGGGCGAGCCCGTTGAGTCGCCCTTTGTCCCGAGATGCCTAGGTTTCACTTGGAGGTCGGACCTCTCGGCATGGACGAACTCTTTTTTTTTTTTCTTTGGATTAGCGTGGTGTCTCCGTCAAGGGTACCCCTTGACCCGAGCACCCTTCCATCGGGTGGCCAACGAGGTCGGGCCTCGCGCCCCCTTAGGTGTAACACCCCGTGTTACGCCTTTAAATTCAGATTAATTATTTAATTAATCCTGTTAAAGGAATAGCTAAAAAAAAAATTAATTCAGTCAGGATTTCCTAAATTAATTAATATAGTCCATGGAGGATCGTAGACCCTCACCCTTAATGAAACCCCAATCCTGCTAGAATAAGGAAAGAGGGTCTATTATTAATTAGACTCTGATTAGGATTTAACAAACCTATATACAAAGGATTAGGAAGCCTTTATAACCCTCCCCTCTCCACCACTCGAAATTCCCTCTCAGAATTCAGACGAAGAATCCCCGCCACCAAGCCTAGGAAAGATTGATAAGAATAAGACCTTGAGGAAAAAGCCTAGAAGTCGTAAGAAGTGTAATTAAAGCTACCAGGTAACCCATGTCCTACAAAACCTATTTTCCTTGTTATCTTTTATTGATTGGCTCATTTGAATGGTTGTATGTGTGATTTTTTGATTATGCCTTGATAGAGCTTGTCCTTAGGATTTATGGTGTGGATTCTTGTGATTCTTGATGATCTTGTGTGATTGTTTGCATGTTCTTGTAATTAATTGCGTTTAGAGCTTGTCCTTAGGATTTATGTGGTGAATCTCGTTATCCGTGACGTTCTTGGCGTTCTTGGGTGGGTTTATGCATGTTCGGGTGTTATTCAAGGTTTAGGGCTTGTCTTTAGGGCTTTGTATGTTGGTTTCTTGATGTTCTTGAGGTTCTTGATGCTCTTGAACCATTGTGTGTTTATCCTTGAGTGTTGGCATGTTTAGAGTTTGCGTTTAGAGTTCGATTGTGTTGTTTCTTGGCTTGTTCTAATCTGTTCAAGTCCCTATTGTTCTTGGCATGTGTTTGGGACTTGATTTTGGGTAAATTCGATGAATTCCTGGGTTGGCGAAATTGGCCAAGAAACATGTTCTAGTGGGTAGTCGGTGGGGGGACGAACCCCCACCTAACCACCCGCCGAAAGGGGGTTGTGTTCCAGCGGGAGGACGGGCGGGTCGACGGCTACCCGCCGGTCCACCCGCTGGAACGTCGGGTTGCCGCCGGCGGGAGGACAGGCGGGTGGACGGCCACCTGCCGATCAACCCGCTGGAACGGCGTGGTACCGTCGGCGGGAGGTCGGCGGGTGGTGGTCCACCCGTCGTATCACCCGTAGGTACGGGCCGGCGCGGGGTCATTCGGTCTCCGTTGGGTCGAACCCCGTGCCCCGATGTGTCTTCATTGATGTTTTTGGGGTCTAGTATGATGTCTAGTGTACCATAATGTGAATTATGAGTCGTGTCCTTGCATGTGTGCCATACTTATATCGTGTATGGTCTATAGTGGTCTTTGTGCGTCTTGTGGTCGCCTTGAGGGCGCTTGTTGTTGAGAATCAATGTGCATAATGAGCCATTCCCCGATTATCCCTTTGTGGGTCATGGTTGAGTCTTGCTTGTATGTTGTTGTCCATGATCAAAGGAAAAGATATGTGATTGATGGATAAAAACTATGATTGGTGGTTGATCCACTGCGCGTGCTTGTGTGTGATGGTATTGCGGTACCGGTGTGTGATTTAAAGGCATCGCAGATGCTATGAGTTCGGCGGTTATGTAGGAGGTCTGGTAGGCGGGGGGCATGCGGTGCATCGAAGGGATAAGGATGTGGTTTGTAGGGTGGCTTGGAGGTACAGGTTGGAATTGTTATAAGGTTGGAGACGCGTAAAGGCTGGAATTTCGTATTAGGTTGGAACATGGATGTGTTTGTGTTACTTGTTGTAGTCGAGTCTTATTGTTGTCTTAGTTTGCATGCTAGTGCCTTTATGTGTCTTGTCGTGTCGAGTCTATTGATATGCCTTGAGTCTGATTCATGGTTTTGAAGCTAGAGTCATTTAGGATTATATTATATATTGCCAAGTCTCAAAATGGGTTTCTTATATCTATATGCTTATGATACTTAACGGGTGGGAGTGGGTTGCATAGCATTATTCGCTAATGGTTGTAATACCGCATGTTTTTCTGGTACTGATTAGTTGACCGAGAGCGCGCTAGAAGGAGCTTAGTTAGACAACTTGTGAGCCATGATTGTATTCGGATAATGATTATGGATTATGCTTTGTTTAGTTAGTTTTAGCCTGTGCATCTAAGTTCTCTAGCTTAGATGTGGCATAGCACCCCGACACTGATGTTTAGCTTCCGCTCTGTTTTGGGTATTAATGATAACTTTTCCTTCATTTCATAAGCTTTTGTGGTTTTAAATTATGCTGAAAATTGGGGGTGTTACATTAGGGTAGCCCGTCGGCCCCAAGTCACTGGACTTGGGCCGCTAGACTCTTCTGTCATGTAGCCAACGAGGTCAGGCCTCGTGCCCCCTTAGGGTAGCCCTTTGACTCCAAGTCACTAGACTTGGGCCGTTAAGCTCTTCCGTCGGGGTTGGTACGCGAGGTCGGACCTCGTGCCCCCTTAGGACAGCCCTTCGACTCTAACTCACCAGACTTGGGCCGTTAAGCTCTTCTTTCAGGGTTGGTACGCGAGGTCAGACCTTTGCCCCCCTTAGGGTAGCCCTTCGACTCCATGTCACCGGACTTGGGCCGTTTAAGCTCTTCCGTCGTGGTTGGTATGCGAGGTCGGACCTCGTGCCCCCTTAGGATAGCCGGAGAGGCTGGATGGGTACCCTCCACCCCTCCTACGAGTAGTGAAAATGAGTCTATGGAGAATTTTTACTACTTTTATTAAAGTTAAGGGGACGGACCACTTTACAAGATAGAAATATTGGAAGTACTTGAGCGGGTGCTCGGAGTTCCATACTCTATCTATCATCTCTCTTTTTGGCGTCTTGAGCTTGTAGCTGCCAGGACGGACCACGGCTGCTACCACGTATGGGTGTGATAACCCAAAATTTAATTTTCTAATTTTGGTTTTAAGAAATTCTAAATAGCCATTTTTCACTCTTGCAAAAAATTTTATCAATAAATACGGTGATTGAATAAATTGTTTTAAATAAATTCAACACCGAGAAGTTTTATTTCTAAAATCCTAAATTTTCGGGTACATTGCGTACCAAAGTTTTGAACTGGATTTTATTTTGAGTGAAACCGGGAGAAACCTGAGAAGCCTAAATCAAGTGTTTATCTAGGAATCATTTTTGGGAAATTCATTTTCAACCCCAAACTATTTTTAAATCTTGAATGATAGCTTTGGTTCATGATATAAGGTGAACCTTGATATTTCGTACAAGACAAAACATTTGATGAGATATTTTAAAGCAAGCAATTACATTTTTACCTCCAAACCCTAAGTATAAGGGATAGCTTTTTCCCTTGTTGCTCTATTCATTCAAGAGAAATCAACAACTCTCATATCTCATCTCTCTCTCTCGTGAAGCTCTCTCTCTATGATATTTTTCCTCCTTCATCTTCCAAAAACCTAGGTCCAAGTTTTGGTAAGATATCTTCTCTCTTCTCCCTCCCTTTCCTATTTCTCCATTAGTTTGTCTTTGAGATAGACTATCTAAGCTTAGATGTGTTCTTGGGTATTGTTTTGGTTGTTGCTTGAGAAATGGAGATGGTAAAGAAGAAGACCAAGCTTGAGGTTGGAGATGGAAGAATTCTTGAGGTTGAAGCTTGAGGTATAACCCATGGAAACCTAAAACTTAGCTTTTTCACCCATAAAATCTATGGATGTTTGTATACAGTTAAATGTTGATGTTTGATGCTTAAAATTGTTGAAATGTTTGGAGTTTAAATGTTTATATGATGTAGTTTTGATGCAATGTGATGTTGTGAAGCTATTTGATCGTCTGTGGAGTTTATAGGGTGTCCGTTGTGTTAGTGTCGAGAAGGCAGAGTGCACTAGAGAGCAAGTCACGGAACTAGGAGTTGTTCCGTGACAAGCTCCGTGACCCACGGACCTTAGTAACGGAACTAGATGAGTTATATCACTAAGGTACATTGTAGTTCACTGGTTGGAGGACCAGAGAGTATGTGGGAAAGCCTGGGATTGAATTTCATGGTTTACAGTTTTTTATTTAGCCTTAGTTTGGTGAGTATGCTTGATTAAAATTATTTAAGATGGGATTTGAACCCCTAATCCCTTGGTTAATAATTAAAATCCTTTCCACTTAAGAAACTTCAACTTTTGATCAAGTATCTTGGTTTATATAAGATATTATTTGGGCTTGAAGGATTATTTATATTTAAAATCATTTTTATAGAAAATCATAAGTATGTTGAGAAGGGTTTAAACTACCAAAAACTATGATTTGCCAAGAAAGCTCTATTCTATAATTATATATGAGCATATATATTTTGGGAAATGTTATACTTGATTTTGGGAATATGTAGATGTGTAACTATGTATGAGGTATATATTTGATCATAAAGATATTTGAAACTTATTCTATCATTGTCCTAAAACTACTCAGTTAGTAACATCTTATATTTTGGGAAATACTATGTATCCCTAGAATGGTTTAACTTAAGAACTTTTGATCTATAAAGTGTATAACCCCATGGATTCCCAGTCTCTTATTGACTCTGTGAAGTCACTGCTTTGCAGCTAGAAATGAGTAGAAATGTTAGATTATTGTGTGTTTGAGCTATTAGATGACTTGTTGATATTGTATAATGTGTTGGGATGATTTGGAAGTGGAATTTTGTCTGCAAATGCTTTACAGGTGAAGAAGAAGCCTCTGGTGCACAACTCAGTGTGTACCAGTGAGAGTCACGGGCCTAGCCAACGGCCCACGAGGGGAGCTGTTGGCTAGAGCCGTGGCTAGACGGCCCTAGGGCACGACCCTAGGCAAGGGCCGTGGCCCTAGGTCGCCGCCGGACGGTTCCAGGTGGTGGGGCTCCCCTAGCCCCGCCGCTAGGTCCGTTGATGGTAACCTGTGCAGTGGCCGGGCCCTTGTGGCTCAGCTACGTGTCATTTCGAACCGGGTGTCACAAGCCTTCTCGGCTCAGTACCTTGGGGTCGTCATGACGCACGTTTGGTCTTTGATTTGGTTGAGTTTGGATTAGAAATGAGCATTTTGTGATAGGTTTTGTGAAGCAATTGTGTTACAGTAATGTTGTTTGGAAGCATCAGACTTGGTTTTCCTATGTGATCTGTAAGATGCTATTTGCTTGTTAAATTGAGAAGCATGATCATTAATTGAATAAGTCTTGTTAGAAAAGCATGCCTAAGGTGTATGTTGTGATTCATAGAGATTATTTGTCAAATTCCAAGTATTGAAGTGTACATAGCATGTTAGTCTTGAATGTTATTATCCAAAGAATGAGTTTAATTGAGCAATTTGAGTTCCAAATGCATGAGAATTAATTGCTAGTATTTGTCAGATTATGAATTTCATGCATGATTATGTGTCCTTTGAGAGTTCACAGTAATATATAGAATTGAAGTATGTTGTACAGTAAATTGCATTACAAGCATATCATGTTTTAAAAGGGCATAAGTGGCCAACGTGAGCCTAAGTATTGTTTTACAAAACTCATAAGCATGTGGAAAGCCATTATCTTGTTGCATTGAGAATTTGTTGAGAAGTTACGTGCATAAGTTGGCATAAGTACAGGAGTTGCATGAGATATATATGCTATCTATTTAAGTGAGGTTTTGGAGGACCCATTGGGACTATGCCCTTTCGGAGTAAAAGAGAAATTAACGGACATTGCGATCCAACAGATTTATCATGTAACGCGGTGTATTCCCATGTTACGAGGTTGGAGACTGCCCGCCTGGCTTGGAATCTTGGTTAGGGGGTGTGCACACTAAAAGTACGATACCTGATTTCACAGAGAAAGCAAGTAAGAAAGAAAGATAAAGAACCAAGAGAGTGGTTCTGTGGGCGAGTTGAGTATGTGGCCAGCTAGATTGCCGAGCCGGTTAGGTCCATTCACGATTCGTGAAGACCTACCTCCCCACGAGTTAGAGGTTCCGTAGCTACGAATGTGGCGGATGCACGAGATTGCACCGTACGCTAGGGCTTCGCTGTGGCGGAGTACCTGCCTCACACAAGAAGAGAAACGAGAAGTATGAGAAAGTTTGAGCAAGAAAGAAATCGAGTCAAGAGACTCAAGAGAAAGAAAGTGAGTCATTGCGACTCTAAGAAAGAAAGAGCAAGCGAGTCCTTGTGGCTCTAAGAAACCTCCACAGAAAAGTATTCTATTTACAAACGAGTGTATAAGTATACATATCCTATTGCATAAATTGCATAATGAGAATGTTTGCACGGGATTTTATATTGAGTATGATTGCCTTAGTTGCATATTGAAGTTTGATATTTCTAGTTTGCATGATGAGGACTTGAAAGCATGAGAATAATTTCTTATTGATTTATAGCACAAAATTGCTTGATAAGTTTATGAGTTAGCATGAGATGGTTATTGAAATGTTATACAGAATTGAGATTTGCTACGTAAGTATGTGATAGTATGAGCATGTTGTTAGCTTTGATATTGTTGAAGTATGCCTATTTGATATTTTAGGTTGTGAGCATATAGAAAGGTTTGTGTTTTATGTTAAGGTTTTGTCTATGTGATTGAGATTGCTTGAATTGGAATGTGAGCAAATGTTTTTCCAAAGTATATACAGTAGTATTTTACAAGGTTGAGTGGAGTTATACTTAGTTTCGTGCTAACGAGTGTTTTCTATTTGTCTATTTGCAAAACCCCTTTCAGGTGGGCCTAGCTCTTGAAAGTGCTCGAGTTAGACTAGTGTAGTTAGTTGCTATTTGGTCTAAACTCTTAATCTTTTATCGTTGTTTTTGGAGTTTATGGATGTATACATCTTTCGTTTTGTTGGTGATAGACACCGGTGTACTTTTCCCCAAGTTACTTTAATGTAGTAAATTTCGGATGTCAGTTTTACTTGATGTTTAGTTTTACCCTTAGCCTGTGCAATCACCGTGGGAAGGTGGTTGTGGCGGTGACATTCCTACTAAGTTTGTTAATTAAGTTTGCTTTTCCGCTGCTTAGTTTATCTTAATTTGGTTTTAGAACTTTAATTAAGTTTAAGAAAAGTGGGGTGTTACAATGGGCCTTCCCACCTCTTTGTGAACTTGCCCCCTTCTTGGGGCTTGCTAGCCTCACGCCTTCGCCTGACATGGTCGCCGACCTGGGAGTAACGAGGTCGGACACGTGTGTCGCGATAGGCCTTAGCTTGGTGTTGGTAATTCTCGATGAGGAGGTCCGGTAGTTGTCCTCGTTGAGGTCGGGGTCATATTCTTCTGCCCTGGGGGGAAGGTATGGCTACCTCAGAGGGGGTTTGGGCTTCAAAGTCGTAGGACGAGGAGAATTGGGTCTCCCTGGTGACCCTCCTTGGGGTATAGGTAGCATAGTTGGGTGCCGTTGTAGGGTCTTTCGTGGAGTGTGTCCTCGAAGAGTAGGTAGGTAGGGAGCTCGAGCTTACACGGGGAGGACCGGGTAGGCCTCCGAACTAGACTTCTTGAGGTCCTCCACCCGGGCTATCTTTGAGATGTGTTTGGGGCCGAGGTTGAGGGGTCAAGTCAAGTAGGTCCACCTCGTCTTGGGGAGGACGCCTGTCTTCTTGTACTCCTTAAGGCGGACTAGCCAGTAAGGAGCTCGAGCTTGCACGGGGAGGACTAGGTAGGCCTCTGAATTGGACTTCTTGAGGTCCTCCACACGGGCAATCTTGGAGATTTATTCAGGACCAATGTTGAGGGGTTGGGCCGAGTAGGTCCCCTGGTGTACCTCCTCAATGACTGGCCTCACCTCCTCGGGGTATAGGTATCTCAATAGGGGGTCGTTTTAGGACTTCTTGTAGAGTGTATCACCGAGGAGCGGGAAGGTTCTCCTTACCTGCTCGACCTCGGCCTTGTCAAGGGGCAAGCAGCCCATAATAGGTTCTTCCGTTAGGTAGTTGTGAGCGGGGGCATCCCTCCAATACTACTGTTAGGGGAATGTCTAGGTCGGGCCGGTGCGCATGACCGCGACCATGGGTTGATAACTCTTCTTCCTACTATGCGAGGTTGGACTTCGCCGATTCTACTAAGGAGAACATATGCCACCGTTCGGGGTCAAGTCCCCCCCACTTTGGGCTTCAGGGGTGGGGTCGCCAGGTGCCCCCTTTTCTAGAACAATGGTATTGTTGGTCGTGGCCCAAACCCCTCGGGGAGTCCATTGGGTAGGCTTTGTTGATGTCGGTGTGGTCCACGCACACCCTCTAGGTAGGCGGCTTGGGGTCGAGGACCACGTTGGCGGGGGTCACTCGAGATATATGACATCCTCAATGTACCCTATTTCAAGGAGGGCGTTGACCTACCTCTTCATGAACTCATTCCTCTACGCTGAGAGATACCTCTTGCGTTGTTGCACCAACTTGATTGTGGGGTCGACGGCGAGTCTGTTGGTGATGACGTCCCTATTGAGTTCCCGGCATGTCCTCGGGTCCCCTATAAAAAAAACACCTCTTTGTAGGCTTTGATAGCGTCGACGATGCGAGCCCGGAGCTCAGGAGGGAGCCCGGTTCCCACTTGTCTCGGGTTAACCTCTCCAGGGCGGGCCTGGCCTGGGTTGACCCCCCTCTATCGCCATCTCGACGACGATCTTGATGGGTGCCACCCCGCATGTCCGAGGGTCGGGGCGAGTTGGCCTGCCCCTCGACATGAGTGCTGGGCGCGCGAGGTGGTCATGTGCTTGGGCCGCTGCGCCCTCTTGAGGGAGGCAGAGGTGGGGTCGGCACCCTTTGGGTGGCCTCCGGGCCGACCTGCGTACCTCCTTAGATCCCCTCCGCGAGGTGGGCCAGTGTCACTGAGGAATACTGAAGGGCGGTCGCCCCCTCCAGAAAAAGAGCGAGATTTGGAGGAGGAAGGGGACCAACGCACCATTGCGGTGGTTGGTGAGGTGATCTCTGAGGTCACCCACTAACCTCAAAGAAAGGGTTCGTTGCTGACTGGTGGTCCCGTTGAGGTCACCCCAGGTAGGGGTAGCCACGGGTGTTACGGGAGCCGTGAGAGTTGGACATCGACCTTGCCATAACTAGTGGAACATGGAGCACGTTCGAGCTTGTACGTCAACTCTCAACAAGAGAACCCATGATGAATTTAATTATCCTGGGTAGCCCAGATCACTAAACCCGATAATAAAAGGACTAGAATGGTGCGATAATAAAGACAATAGGAAAAGGCAATGAATATATGTCGTGGGGACAACTTTCATATTAATAGTATTTTGTAGGAGAATTACAAGGAATATGTAATATTCAGACAAGGTAGTAGTAGATGTCCTAAACAAGACAAGGATGTCTCCTTATATACTAAGCTCTTGCCCAACCGCCCCTTGAGAATAGGGTGGGCGATTGGATCAGCTTTGACTGGGTCCACTTGCACACCTGAGGCCTAGGATGCCTCCACCGGGGCCACCTTTCGCCACTGGCCCCCGGGTCGTGGTCGCCCTGGCTGAGGTCGGCCCCCAACCGGGGTCGGGCTGAGGCCGAGGTCGACCCCAACCAGGGTCGACACCGACCTCTAGCCGGGGTCGACCTTGACCGAGGTCGACCCGTGACGGGCCCCCCTTGGCCCCTCATGCCGCGCCAACTCCTGTTCGGGTCGGCTCACCCCATGCCCATTACTAATATATCCATCACATTCGTATAGCTTGTTGATTAGGTAACCCACTGATAAACATTATTTTTGTTATTATTTTTAATAATCTTTTTATAGTTAAATTGCAAAAGTTAATTAATTCTATATCTATTTTTATTTATTATTGGTGTATATTTAGCTTTATTAATATTGTTTAATTTTAGATTGTTTTTTTTTTTTGTTATTAAATTAGTTTTGTTAATAAAATTTATCACCCCAGTAATCTCTTAACCTCAATTTAATAAGTTTTTTATTATTATTATTGTTGTAATTTGGCCTATCAACTAGCTCAGTTCTCGCGTGATGTTTGCACGGTACTGCTTCGTGATTGTATGTATATGAGTATATAGAATAGATAAGAAAAAAGGGAGATGAAGAACACAATGTATAGAACACAATTTCATAAGACCATCTTTTCATTAAGCCTTCACCCTCAATTTATAGGGACCATTACAACCTTTCACATACTTATCATAAACAAGATATTAAGTAGAAGGCAAATGAAGAGTCTCAAGATTAATGGCCACTAATTGAAATATTTATAACACTCCCCCTTGGCCATTAAATAACTATACTCATGCCTCGTTAAAAACCTCGATAGAAAACCCAGTGGGAAAAATTAGACGAGGAAAAGAGTACACGAAGTATATTAAACCATTGTGTTGCACCGGTTGCCTCATTAAAAACCTTAGCCTAAGAAAACCCAGTGGGAAAAAACTTAGTTAAGGGAAAAAGAGTACAACCATATGCTTTCTGAGCATAATCTTCAGGATTTCAAAAGCCTTCTAGATTGTCCATTCTAATGCAGTTAGGGGTTGTCGCTCCCCCTGAAGATAAAAATATTCTAAGCCCACGCATCCCAATTTTATGAACATATTACTCAAAAGTGGATGTAGGAAGAAATTTAGTGAGCATATCTACTAGATTGTTCACTGGGGCAAACTTTCTCAACAAGAATTTTACCACTCTTCTGGAGTTCATGTGTGTAGAAGGACCTAAGTGCAATATGTTTTGTAAGGTTCCCCTTAAGAAACCTATTACTTGAATTACTTGTGCAACACAATCTTAATTGTCCTCATATGGGACATTGGGAGGGTAAAACATAACATAACCAGTTTGGGACTTGGCATCATAGGGATCAAATAAAAGATCCAGTACCCAAGTAGCCATCAAAACCACATATTGGTTTCTCACATAAACGTCAAAATCTTTATACCTTGAAAATGTTGGAGGATATGTTAAACACAATTCCAATATTTCATTGTAGAGGGAGCACTAAACGTTGCTAGCAATTTCATCGCAAATTCAATATCAGGCCTGATGCGACTATGGAACTTCTAGTTCTATAACAGTGTTCCAATAACAACGAAGTAATGGACTTCTTGTCCCAAAATATTTCATTATCATCTTCGAGTCTAAATGGTCATTTATCTACTTCAAGAGATTATTGGACAACCATTGGTGTGATAAGTAAATAATACTTATCAATATAAAAAATCTTAAAGACATTTTTCAAATAGGCTAACTGGTGTAAAAAACTTCTTCAAGGAGAAGTTCGATCTTCAAGTCGAGACAATACTTGGATTTCCAAGTCTTTTATTTCAAAACTCCGTCTTTCGGCATGAGCTGATATCACCAAGCTCTCTATGTGTTTCAATGATATTTAAACCATCAATATCGACTATGATAATAAACAAATAACTCCACTAGCAATTCTTTAACGAACACATAATGGTACATATTTGCATATTCCTTCTTCGGGAGGAAAAATACACAGTCAACTCAATCATTCAATATGCATTCCTTCTTCAGGGGGAAAAACACCCAGTCAATAAAATTCAATTCTTACAAATACTTTTGTAATTTAATGATACACGTTGCGATTTTCACTTTCCACATTCCAAAAGTGTTGAATCCATCGGGGATTTACAAATAAATATTAGCGTCTAATGACCAATAAATTACGGTCATGACGTTCATCAACTGCATATCTAAATTCATAATTCACTGCCAATAATGTTAATTTGCGGAACGTAATGTCATATGTTGTGGGAGAGAATATTTGATCAAAATCAATTCAAGGTCTCTGCGTAAACCCTTAAGCTACCAGTCTCGCTTTATATCATACCACCATATTGTTTGTATTTCTCTTTCATACAAACACTCATTTGTAACCTACAGGGTTAACATTAAATGATATACGTGTTATAAATAGGGCTGAGCATCGGTCGGATTCGGACGGATCGGATGTCCAATCCGTCCATCCGATCGGATTTCGGATTTCTTTTGTACCCCCCTATCCGTTTATTTTTTTAGACAGATTCTATCGGATTGCTTAGGTTCGGATTTCGGATATCCGTTGTCGGATTTCGGATTGAAATCGGATATAATAAATTAAAATAAAACAAATTCTAAATTCTAAAAATTCTAAAATAGATAATAGTAATACTGAGTTTCATTACCATAACGTAGCAACTAGCAAAACATACTACTATACAACTATAACAGTTTCAAACTAAGTTAATAATTACATATTTTCAACTAGAAAAACATACTACTAAGTTAATGATTATACAAAAAATCATAGACTTGAGCTGTCAGCACCGGTACTCTTCAGTTCTTCTTTCAGCAATTCAGCAAAATCAACACTAATATAGTCATCTAGATAATCTACTCTTCTTCCTGCTAGTATTCAAACTTAAAATGATATTAGTGTTTAGAGTTTAGAAAACAGACAATCAGACATTTAGAGTAACAATACTAAGCAATTATTCACTACGCTAAGTGGCTCAGAGTGCATTTTTCCATATCAAGTAAGAATGTGGGCAAATTGCTCTGAATGTGTTATATTAACACATTGGCAACATACCAACTCCATTCCATTTATTCAGACAATAGTGGAAGCTTCATCATAGCCACCAAATAAAATAAATACATTCAAACTGAAAACAGAGCAAGGAAGAGTTATACCATAATTCCAGAGTGCAGAGAAATGGGCAAAATTGGGCTCAACTCATCTAATGGCAGCAACAAATCAATAACAGAAAGTTGCCAAGCCACTTAGAGGCTAAACACCACTTGCAACAACATGAGTACATAACATAATATCAAACTCAGTAAAGAAATGAACACATTGTAAACTGATATTAAAAACATTACAGTGATTGTAGGCAACATTGATGGTATAGTAGATGAAGCTCCAGTGGGCAATTCTGCAAAAGTGAAAAACATAACAAGTAAGAAAGAAAGTGAAAAGGAAATAAACTTAGTATAATAATAAAAAAAAAAGTAACTAAGAAAGTGATAAGTGTTACCTTTCTCTAATCTTTCAACCTCCTCCAGGTTCTCCTCAACTTGGATTGGCTGATTAGGTGCCCTCAACCAATCTTGAGTACATATTAGTGCTTCCACTATTTTAGGAGTCAAGGAACTCCTAAATGGATCAAGTACCCTTCCAGATGTACTAAAACAACTCTCAGAAGCAACTGTGGAGATAGGAACTGCAAGGACATCTCTAGCCATTTTGGAGAAAATAGAAAATCTCTCACTATGGCTCTTCCACCACTTTAACACATCAAATGGGACAGATTCATCATCCTCCACAATACTTTCACTTAAGTATACTTGCAGCTCAGTTTGCTTACTGCTTCCACTACTTTCCAATCTCTTTTTTTTAAGTTGGCTCTTCAAAGATGATTGAGGCCTACCAACTGTACAAGTAGTAGCCTGGTTAGCCTCACACTGGACTGCTTGAGTAGAGGATGCTGTCTGGGTAGAACTGAGAGAGTATGTAGCTGCATAGTCATCATATAAAGCAGCCATTGCAGATTGGACCTTGGTAAAACAAGCTTTGCCTTTCTCTTCTCCATACAACTGGACAAATTGATGAGGCATGTACTCCAACTTATCTCTGGGATCCAGAATATTGACAAAAAAAATGATAGAGTTCATTTTTTCTGGATCCTCCCAATATTTGTCAAATTTATTCCTCATTTGTGTCCCCATTGCCTAAAACAGAAAAAAAAAAAAAACAATTTATTAGTTAACAGAATTACAGGAAATACAAAAAACAATAAGCAAACAAATTGAAAGATAAATGAGATTACCTTTTCAGTCCCCTGCTCAGAGTTCACCATATCTTCAAGCATGCAACTAAGATCAGAGATCTCAGAGAAGAATGTGTTAGATGTGACATAAAGTGAACCAGAGATCCTCACTGTCATATCATAAAATGCTTTCAACAGCTTCACTAAGCTTTCCACAGAACACCAATCCAAGAAGGTAGGAGCACTCCCCAAGTCAGCAGAATAAGAGGGGTCATTTCTCTCATATGCATCAAACACTACTTGATATTGAATTGCAGTGTTGAGCATAATGTAGGTGCTGTTCCACCTTGTAGGGACATCAAGATGCAAAGCTGATTTAGCTTCCACACCAAACAGTTCAGCAAACTCTCTGAACTTTGTCAGCCTAGCTGGTGAGTTCCTAACCCATCTCACTGCATCCCTCACCCTCTTAACTGACTCATCTGCAAACTTCAACCCATCTTGGACCACTAAATTGAGGATATGGGCTATGCACCTCATGTGCATGTACTGAACCTTAACAGAAGAAGAACCCCAAGATAACAGTTTACTCTTAAAAAACCCCATAGCTGTGTCATTAGAGGAGGCATTATCCACTGTTACTGTAAACACATTCTTAATTCCCCACTCTAATAAACAACTCTCTAGGGCTTTTGCAATGTACTCCCCCTTATGAGAAGAAACTGGACAAAGGATATAATTTTTTTTTGAAGCTTCCACTGGTCATCTAAAAAATGTGCAGTAATGCACATATAGTTGATTCTCTGGACAGAAGTCCATGTATCTGTTGTTAGACTAACCCTTTGAGTTCCCACTCTAAACAACTTCTTAAGGTTTAGCCTCTCATCAAGAAATATTTGGTAGATGTCCCTAGAAATGGTCCACCTAGAAGGGATAAGAAACCTAGGACAAGCAACCAGAATAAACCTCTTGAACCCCTGGCCCTCTACAAACCTAAAAGGGAGCTCATCTATGATTATCATCTCACAAAGGGCCCTCCTAATGGCATCTTGATTAAATACCCATGTCCCCAAAACACCCACAGGAGCCTCTGTTCCACCCTCAGAAGTGGACAGAGTGTTGAATGTGAGTAGAGACTGCCTTATATCCTTTGAATGGGGATTTTTAAGACAATTGCCCATATGATTTTTGCACAAATTCATCACATATCAGAATAAGCACAAATTCATCACGTATGTGGAAACCCCTTAAAATTAGGGTTCAATTACAAATTAGGGTGCATGCAACATCATAGAACTAGAACAGAACAGACAAACTCACAAACATGCAACAGGAAAATAAGAAAAAAATGACAGATTTACATTTTACTTGTTTTCTCAAAGGTTCCCTCTGAGATCTAGGGCTTCAAGGCGTCAAACTTCCACTTCCACTGTCGTCTGGCTTCTTCCTTCTTGCCGTCTTTCCAGTTTGCACAGAGCCACAGACACTTCCACAAGATTCCCGTCGAACTGTCGAAGACTCGAAGCCTCGAAGGAGTCGAAGGGGAGTTCAGAACCACAGATACTCTCAGACTCTCAGTTGAGACTCAGAGTTCAGACTTCAGAGAATCAGAGATTCACCGGAGAAGGAGATTAAGGAAGAAGATTAGATGAGAAGGACTGAAGATCGGATGGGGATGGCTAGAGGAGAGTAGGAGACTAAGGAGATTTCGAGAAGAAGCTCGGGGGAGTGGGGAGTGGCCGAGTGGAGAATGATAGAATGGCAAACCCTAGGTCTACGCAACGTTTTATACTTAGGCCAAATTTCGGATCTCGGACGGGTTCGGATGGGATATTTCCTAACCCTACCCGTCCGTCTTTAATAGCCACGTTGCGTGGAGTCGGTTCGGATATGACCCGAACACGTCGGGTTTCATCTCCATTCGGTAAGCGCTGGTTCGGGTCGGGCGGGTTCTTCGGGTAGTTCGGGTATTGCACAACCCTAGTTATAAAGAGAATACAGTTTTAGCAAGCTGAGTTGTACATGCCTTAATTGCTCTTTTATGCATAAAAAATATCAAGGCACTACTGGTGCCTAGCTCTGGATCCAGATTCTCATATACTAAGAGCAATTGTGTTGTCGACAACTATAACAATTTTCATAAATTTCTCCCATATATATATATATATATATATATATATATATATATATATATATATATATATATATATATATAATAATGGCAATTTCTAATTCAACCAGACTCTAGTCATTTCCCAAAGATATTTTTATCTGGTCGTTCCGCATCCCCAGTATTATGATTTTGGGTGCACCTATAATTTTACTGGGGTTTTTCGCCTTCCGGACGAATGTCTTCTGGACGAATATCTGCAGGACATACTTCTTTAAGCGATTTCAAGAGTGACGAAATTTTCTACTAGATATAGCTTTCCACGGACTCTTGTCTTTTATACCAACATGTCTCCACGCTTCTGGCGTCAAGGAGCATTGGTAAATACATACGGTCCAAGTTCGGGAAGATACATGAGACCTAGTCACTCTTTTTATCAGTATATATATTGGCAGATTAATTATCTTCTGAACTTCCAGTTCAGTTTACTTCTTATGAACTTCTAGTTCAGTCTACCTAGTACGTGGATTCAAATATTGAAGATCAATCATTCATAGAATTTCTCAGCATTCTATAAAATTTGAGCTCTTATCTCCCCCTAATGCCGCGAAATGATCTTCATAAAGTGTGCAGTCAGCGTACATAATTATATATTGATCCCTTATTATGGGCTCTAAAGATTTAAATAACAGACGGGTGTTTATAATCAACATATACATGCCCACAAAAGTACGCTATTGTGGTGATATAGGAAAAAGATTGCACACTGTGAATAAAACGCAGATGGGAAATATTTGATTTTATACCACGTACTAGGTTCTAGGGGAAATAATTATGATATGCAGTAGGAGAGATTGTGATAACCACAATAGCATATAAAACTGATGTCCCCAACAAGAAAATATATAATCAGATGTGGAAGCATACATATCAAATGATATTACAAGGGTACACAACAATCATAGAGAAGTTGTGAAGCTTTTCAAATAAAATAGATCTTCAAGATCTTCCAAAAATCCTTATCCTCAACTTTACATTAGTTTACTCACTGGTTTGGGAATTGCTTTGTGCAAATTCACATGATATAATTCACTCCCTCATTTGCTTCAGGCAAACTAATATGAAATAATTTATTCCCTTCGTTTGCTTCAGGCAAATTGATATGATATAATTCACTTCTATCTTCGAAACCAATAACATCTAAATCAATCATATCATGTATGGCAATAAGTCAAAGATCATTCTTATAAAGAAGTATACCACTCCTAAAACCGCACAGAATTGCACTAAGCCATATTCGGAGAGGATTTTGTCATGTTGACATCATAAATTTAGTCAAAAGAGGATTATCATAATTTTTTGATAATAGCAATCCTTCCGGGATTAATATAGGATTTATGGAACAAATAATAATTCAATTTTGAATTAGCAACCAGTCAATTGCATTTGAGAGTCATGTTGCATGCATGAGAAAATTTTCATAAATAAGCATGCAAACTAAGAGAATTAACTCTGAGAAAAAAAAAAAAAAAAACTCCTCTGGAAAATAAAGTTCCAGAAAGTAAAATTTCAAGAAGTAAATCGAGAAGTAAGATTACAGAGTTAAGCTTAGAGATGTAAGCTAAGAGATGTAAACTTTTTGAATAGTCAATTCGAGTAGTAAAATCAGCAAAGTAAAATCACTTTGCACTCGTAATAATTTGCCTCCAAAAAATAACTTTGTACTCAAAAACACATTTGGAGTGTATATACTACTCGGTTACGCAATAAGTTATTGCAGCCATGAATTAACTTTTCGGGTGCTTCAGGCATAAACTAACTTCTAGGATGCTTCATGCTTCAGGCATGCGCTAACCTTTTTATCCATGAATATATTTTCATGAATTACTCAAACATTATCATGACACCAATCATTTCTTCATCAATACCTCATCATTTCATTATCATCATTTATCACAGTATTTGCTTCAGGCAAATTACCTAGAATCATTAAGATGAGGCGCATTCTTCGACGACCAAATGCTTTGGTGTGCGGCACGTAGGGACAAATGCCCTTCACACCCATATTGATAGCAAATCTGCTTTTGGCTAGAATTTTGCTTCGATGGATTTGGTCATCATTTCCTTGATTATCTTGATCACTTTACTTCTTATTTTGAACTCAAAACTCATACCACCTCGACTATAACCTCGACCACAACCCCTTATAAAGTTGCTCGACTAGGCAACATTTTGTGCTTCAGGCACCAGTGCAAAACCAAACCAGACATGCACTATGATTCTTCATCAACAACTGGTTGTGCTTCTTAGCCACAAGAAGTGCTAAGATCAGCTTTGAATGTTTCTCGTAACTTGTTGTCATGTACTGCTGCTAGAGTACAAGGATACTCACATGAAAAGTAGACAAAGTATTTTCAAATAAGTATTTCTCTTGAAACTTCTTGTTTGCAGAGTTTTAATTGTGAGGCTATTTTATGCAGAGCTGAATTATAGTCAGTTAGTGACTTATAATCTTAAAACTTAAGATTAAGCTAGTCAAATTGTGTCTGAGGAAGGACAATAGATGACTACTAGTCAAAATGGCCCTTCAGGGACTTTCACAACGCAATAGGAACTTTTTCAATCAAATACTCATTTTTAATATCGTGGTTCAAGTAGTGATGTATGAAAATGAGAGCTTGTGCCTTCAGGGCATCGGTGCTCTGTGACTTAGTAACAAAAGTTTGGCTCAATTCCTTAGATGCAAAATATATTTCAATATCCAAAGCCCAAGTGAAAAAATTGCTATCGACATGGCGAGCTCAATAAATTCACATTTTTCAATGAAAGGCATGATCTACAAGATCATTATTTGATGCAACTTTAGGAAGCAATGTGACAACTTGGGAAAAAATCAAAATTTTGAATACATGTTCAAGCAATGGATGAAGAAACATCTTTTACATAAATATGCATATATGTTTCTTAGCATTCTAATACAAACACAGAAATCCGATGCAAACATATAATAAGGGTCGATTATGCATTCGATATCCATAGTCATAGAACATACATGGATACATATACATGCAATTTGGCATATTACTACATGTATTTACCATTTCAAAGCATCATGGATTCGTGGTTCATATAGAGCCTAACTCATATACAAGAATTGAGAGAATAAATAAAGATAATATGTATTTACAAATTCATGTATTTACCTAAATTCTTAACAATATCTTGATGAGGGGTTCATTACTCAAAAGTTGTTACCAAACAAGAAGAATAATCACTCATTTCATAGAAACGATAATTGAAGGTTCCAAACCAAACTCATAGCCATATATACACATAATATTTATATATATACAATGGCATATGATTCAAAAAAAAAAAAAAAAAACAAAATGCACAGGAAAATGAACCAATAGTACCGTTCACCGGAGATTACAATAGAGACTCGTGCTGATAACGTGTTGTAATTCGGCCTATCAACTCGTTAGTTCTCGCGTGATGTTTGCACGGTACTGCTTAGTGATTGTATGTATATGAGTATATAGAATAGATAAGAAAAAAAGGAGATGAAGAACACAATGTATAGAACACAATTTCATAAGACCATCTTTTCATTAATCCTTCACTCTCAATTTATAGGGACCATTACAACCTTTCATATACTTATCATAAACAAGATATTAAGCAGAAGGCAAATGAAGAGTCTCAAAATTAATGACCACTAATTGAAATATTTATAACAATTATTATTATTATTATTATTATTATTATTATTAGTTTATTTTATTTATTTGTATCAGCCTAACATTTGGAGTCCACCAAATAAATATTATTCCCTCTTTCCCTCAATCGCAATTGACGTGTAAGAGAGCAGTCTACGAATCAGAACGCGAGAAGTCCGATCTGCGAATCAGAACCGCGGGGAGTCCGATTCTTGGGGAGATCCGATCGCAGAGAACTCGAACGGAAGCCGTTGGGTATGGTTATTATAAATGGAGGCCGATTCAAGGAAGGGATCATCCAATTCACCCCGGATCAATTCCGGAGGCGGTGAGCCGATAGTTCCGATCAACAGCTCCAAATTAATTCCGACGGTGGTGCGGCAATTTTCGAATTGCAACTGACGGCTTCAGTCCCTTTTGGCGAGATCACCTGTGGCAGCAGCTTTGAAATCCTCGTGCGTAGTCTGGGCGATATTCCACCTAAAGGCAGTGATTGCATACGTAATCAAACAATTTGGCATAAGAATTTCTTCCATTCTTCTCTTGATTTTCTATTGCTATTATTCAAGGTTACTGTATAGCTTTTCAATATTTAGTTTGCTTTGTGTTTTATGAGAGTATAATTTTAGCTACGAAACTTGTCTTTAGAATAATGTGCTGCTAGTTTCCCTTCGCTAGGGACATTGATACATTTATTATGAACATGTTGCATTAATTTATGTTTGATTTGCCAATTGAATATAGTTTAAGTTTTATTTTACATTTTGTGTTGAGATTAATTAAGTTGAATCAGACCAATTTAGTTTTTATTAATATGTTTGAGAGAAATAGTGAGTAAACACCATACCTTTGAATTTCTCTTCCTAGTCTTTATTCCCTTGCCATCCTACTTTGTTATTTTACTATCTTTCTTGCCTTGTTTTCTACCTGCAATTTCGTTTAGTTAAATTTAGTCTAATTGTTAATTGGTTCTGAGTAGGGGTGGGCGTTTCGGGTTTCGGTTCGGTTTTTTTTGGTTTCGGTTTTTCGGTTTTGAAAAAGTTAAATCATTCGGTTTAACATTAAGTTTCGGTTCGGTTTTGGTTCGGATTTAATTCGGTTCGGTGTTCGGTTCGGTTTAAGATCCTCAAATTTCAACATTTCCTAATTTTTCGAACATACTACCAAACAATACATATTCACATAATCCAAATTCAAACTCTAAACATTATATAACAAAATAGCAATCCAAAGTTCAAACACAATACTAAGTACTAATTACCAAACATCAGTTAACGTTTTTGCACAATCGACTCTTCAGTTGGTTCAGTTGGAATATTTTTGTTGATAAGATGAATAATCATCTATTTGTATAGTTGATATTAAAAGAACAAGTGTCAATTACTATATAGTTAATTTTTGGACACAATCTGTCATTTCTAGTGCACTCGAAATATATTCCAGTACTAGAAAATAATTATAGTGCACTAGAAATCAAGATTAGAATGACGGTAAAGCACATTAAATTTATAGAAAAACATGAAACTAAGGAAAATACTGAATATTGTAAATATAACTTCAAGTTAGATATAATTGTGAGGTAAAGAACAATTGCGACAAACAACAAAAGTGCAATGTAGAAAACAAGCTATAAAGAAATCAAATAAAAAATTTAAGGTTCGGTACCAGTAAGAATGAGAACTGAACGGTGGAGCAGGCATCAAGGAACTTGGATTTACTTCTTTATTATTATTATTAACTAGTATTTGTCCCGTGCGATGCACGGAAAATATGTTATAAAAATATACCCTATATGAGGTTTATTCATATATAAAATTTTTGTTATTTAATAATTATTATGTGTGAATTCCTATGATAAAATTATGAACATAAATATATTTACAATTAAAATAATATTTAAGGTGGGTGATTACTACAAATCTTAAACTATATTAAAATTTTAGTACATAGTATTTAATATTACAAATTTTTAAGAATTTAGTAAACTACAAATAGTAGACTACAATAGTAATTGAATTACAATTTTAGAGTCACCACGGATCAAAATTTTTAGACCTTTGAGATTTCTAACTCCAGATGTAGCAACATACAATTGATCTTTAAAGACCAAAATTACAATCTTAGTTCGAACATTGATTTTTTCTTCCAAATACTATCGAATTAAGTGTGTAATCAATAAAAGATGAGAACTAATAATTCGAGAATATAATCTTAATGTTACTAAGCCTATTTCACATCAATTAAGTTGGAGAGTGTTGTTGGATAGTATCCGATGAATCCACAAATAACGCATCTTTGTCTCCGTAGTCCTCAATATGCACATCAATAATCTTAAATATTAGGCCGCCTAGCTATGCCATATATTAATTTCAAACTTATGAACTTTGGGGTTGCATGCAATAAAAAGTATATTTTAAATATACTAAGGGTACATTATATATGTATGTAAGGTACTTTCAATATAAAAATAATGTATTTTTAATATATTAAAAATGTATTTGATATTCATGATCCATACAATTATGTGAACCATCATTCACACAATAATTTGCCAGTAGAAATTGAAATATAAATAAATAAATAAATAAATAAATAAATAAATATATATATATATATATATATATATATATATATTAGAAACTGTCAGTGAAAATTATTATCATTATTATTATTGTAATTATTATTATTGTTATTGTTATTATAATTAACAATATTATTATGGTCTTGGGAAAATTAAATGTTAATTATCACCATTTAATTTTCACAAGAACCATATGGCTTTATTATATATAGGATTTATTATTATTATTAATTTATTATTATTATTATTATTTATTAAAAAATTATATAGCATTCGGTTCGGTTCGGCTTTTGCCAAATCGTTCGGTTTCGGTTCAGTTCGGTACTAAACCGTTCGGGTTACAAAATCCCGAACCGTTTGATTTTCTAATACTAGTTCGGTTCGGTTCGGTTCGGATAAACCGAACCGAAATGCCCACCCCTAGTTCTGAGCATTTCAAATTGTTAAGTAATTATTTTCTAGTTTGCAAATCGCATTGTTACATTTCCCATAGCTTCGTTTTTCCTTTTAACTGCTGATTTATTTGCAATCTTATTTTCCTAGTTTTAAATTGTTCATTTCTTTTCTTGATTTTCTAAATAGCATTTGTTTAGCTTTTACTATTGATATTAAGCTTATTGCACTTTGAGTCCTTTAGAACATTTCATTCAATTACTTCTTAAGTTTAGTTATTAATTAAATTGCATTGTATCAATTTCCTGTGAGTTCGACCCTTGCCTTTGCACATTATCACTACAATTGACTCGTGCACTTGTGAGGACATTTAAAATTGTCCATCACCCACAATATAAATATACCCGTGATTCAGTTAAGTTTCCAATCATACTCAGTTGTTCCTCTTTGTACTAATAACCAAGCGCTAAATACATGCTCACGTTTAATGAAAGGGTTCATTTAATTTTTTACTCTATTTAGTATACTACTTTGATACTGTTGTAATGCAGGTTTGTTTGCAAGCCTTTAGCTCATGAAGAATAGTAATGAAGAACAATAAGAGCAGGAAGAAGAAAAATAAAGAACAAAGAAAATTATTTTTTATTATTATTCTCAATCTCTGTACAACATTACAATGTTATATATAATCTCTATTTTAACAGCTTTTAGGAATCCTACCATATAGTATTAGGAATCCTACCATAAATATAAAGCCATTACAAACCATGCCATTAATGCAAGAATAATGTCCATATAAGACCTCCCCCTTGGACATTATTTTGCCATAATCTTGCCTCATTAAAAACTTGTTAGGAAAACCCTGTCGGAAAAATCTAAACAAGAAAAGAGTAATAAGGTATACCGAAAATACATCCATGCCTCGTTAAAAACTTCACTAGGAAAATCTCGTGGGAAAACCTAGTTGAAGAAAAGAGTACATGATATTTGTAAAAATCAAATATTGTATTGGTTACCTCATTAAAAACCTTAACTAAAACTCTGTGGGAAAAAAACTTAGTTAAGGGAAAAAGAGTACAACCACAAGCCTTCAAGGTATAATCTTCAGGATTTTGGGGTTTGTCTTATTTAAATATTTACTTGCAACTTTCCTTGTTCACTATATCATACACATACTTCGTTAAAAACCTCCCTAGAAAAACCCAATGGAAAAACCTAGTGAAAAAAGTAGTACATGGTATGTATATGTTGGGAAAGTACAACTATTATCTTTTAAGACCCAATCTACGGGATTTATTCGAGTGAATATAATGTACTTTTCGTCTTCCCCTAAAGATAACAATCTTCAAGTTCTACACCGCGACCCAGGATTCAATAGCCACTTTTTTTCTAAGATCAAAATAGATATTTTCCCAATTAAAATATTTTCTATTAAGATTTTTTTCGATATATGGAATCTATACCCTTTTTATTCTTCCTATAAAAATATTGATAGGGATACTTCCTGTTATTGCAAACAAGGAGTTTTGCGACATGTTGTAATTATCAGAAACCGCTTGCCTTTTAGTTACTTGAGGAATTGATCTATAAAAAACCGAGTCACCATTATTTTTAATATTAATAGATTTATATGATAAAAGATCATATCTATAGCATTTTTGAAAATTATCTTTTTGATTCGATAATGAGTTAGGACCCTTTTTTTTTTTTTATTGTAATGACTTAATTGATATTTTCCACATGAATTCCATTTTTAGCTCAAAGTAAAGTCATTGTTTCAAAAGAGTGTAGAGAGGAGATATAGGACAATCTTCGGAATTGTCATTAGGATTTATCATATTTCTCATGATCGTTTGGACCAATAAAAATTACTTATAGATTATATTTTGTTGCTCCCCCTGGAAACAATAATCTTCTTATTTAGGACATTGGGGTAATTCATTGTTTAATCAGTTTGGGATTTGGCATCACGGGGATCAAACAAAATAGTCAGTACCCAAGCAGCCTATCAAAACCATACATTTGTTTCTCATATAAATGTCAAACTCTATTGTAACTCGGAGAATATATTAAACACTATTCTAATATTTCATTGTAGAAGGAACCCTAGATGTTAGCAATTTTATCGCAAATATCATGCCTGTTGCGATTATGGAACTTCTGGTTCTAAAAAGGTGCTCCAACGACAATGAAGTAAAGGACTGTTAAGGTATCCTTACCGAGTCTAAACGGTTCCTTTTCTACTTCAAGATATTATTCGGCAACCTATAGTTGGACAAAACATGATACTTAACCATATAGACAGGTGAAAAGCATTTTTAGATGTAGGCTAACTGGTGTATAAAATTCATTCAAGGAAAGAACTCGATCTTCAAGTCGAGATAATGCTTTGTTTTCCCAAGCTTATGTTTCAAAAATCTCTGTATTTAGACATGAACTGATACATCAAGTTCTTTATATATTTCATTGATGTTTATACCATCAATATTGACTGAGATAATAAATAAGTTCATTATCAACTCTTTATTGAGCATATAATTGTATATATTATTCTTTCTTCATGAGGATAATAACTCCATTCGCAACTCTTTAAAGAGTACATAATGGCACATAATAAATACATATTTCCTCTTCAAGAGGAGAATACTCCATCAATTATTAACTGTCTCAGGTCATATATAAAAGACCATTGTAATTTAATAGTGTACATGTTACGATTTTCATTTTCTCATTTCGGGAATTATAAATTCATCAGTGATTTCTCAAAATAAATTTAACTACATATCTAAATTTATTATTCTGCCAATGGTATTATGTAGTGGAACTTAATGCCATTTACCATGAGAGAGTATATTGATTAAAATCAATCAAGGATCTTGCATGAACCCATAAGCTACAAACTCGCTTCATATCTTATCACCTCGTTATTCTTATTTCTCTTTCATGCACACACCTATTTGTAACCTTCAGGGTTAATGCTTAACGGTGTATTGGTATAAAGAGAATTATTCATTTTAGCATGTCGAGTTATGCATTAATTGCTCCTTTATACGTTAAATAGTCATGGCACTTCCGGTGCCAAACTCTGGATCCATATTATCATATAACGAGCAATTTGTAATGGCAATTGTGTTGTCGACAACTATAACCTTTTTATAAATGTCTCCCATATTTGTAAAAGTAATGGCAATTTCTAAAAAAAAAAACAGATTCTAGACATTTCTAAAAAATATTTTGATCTGGTCGTTCCGCATCCCTAGTATTACGTTTGTTTGGTGCACCTATGAATTGACTAGGGTTTCTCGTTATCTGGACGAACATCTTCAGGACAAGATTATTCAAGGTATTTCAAGAGTGACAAAGTTTCTTTACTAGATCTAGTATTATGATTCTTAACTTTTACACCGATAGATCTCCTACACTTCTGGCATCACGGAGTATCGGTAGATATATTTGCAGTCCAAGTTAGGGATGATACTATATATAAGACCTAGTCACTCTTTTATGATCAACATGATCAATAAATATATTTGTCAGATTATTTGCTAATATTTCAAATAGATTATCTTTTGAACTTCTAGTTCAGTCTAATTAATACGTGGATTTAAATAATGAAGATCTTTTCATTTTATGAAATTTCTCGGCATTCTATTAAATTTGGGCTCATCTCCTCCTAATGCCGTGAAATGAGCATGATGTATGCAGTCGGCGTATCTATTGATCCCCTATAATGAGTTCTAGGTATTTAAACAACAGACATAGGTTTATATATAGCCCACAGAGATATAAGGAGGTGATGATGGACTACATACTGAGACTAGAAATGCAGATCGGGAAAAGTTTAATTCTACCACATACTATGTGTATGAGGAAATAATCGCGTTATGCAGTGAGTCGGGTTTGGACTCAAAAATAGTAGTATATGTATGAGATTGAATGTCCCCAAATAAAATAGATCATTTAAAAATTTGCTTCAGACTAACTAACATGATGTGATTCACTTCTAAAATTTCAAGCAAATTTCATTTAAAAAAATAATTATATCATGTAATCACATCGTGACAGTATTATAAATTATTTTTTGTAGAATATCATATCACTAAAGATAGGAAGTTAACACTTCTTCCATGAGTCATAAGTCATGAGCCATAGTCACCCAAAGATTATATAATCCTCTTATGAGGTCTTCTAGACCTTTATTAGAAGAACAATACAATTACAAGTCACATTATCAAATAGAGAAGGCTAAGAACTCATAGTATATTCCCACATAAACTAAGTTTTAGATGTATCTTTCAAAATGCAATGACACTCAAAAACTTAGTATAGTTTTGTTATGTACTACTACTGGAGTACAAGATGAGTGGCCTTGAAGACAATGAAACTTACACTATTCAGTATATATGATTTTGTAATGTATTACTACTGGAATACAAGATGACTAATCTAGAAGGATGATTGAGTCTTCTATTAATTCGATCAATTATTCATTATCGAGGGTTTGGTCTAAAGGGTGACATAAGGAATATTAGTGCTCTTAGTTTACCTTTTAGACATAAAGTATATCCAAATGTTATGCACTATATATCATTTTGTTTCAATACTAAGCTAAGTATTGAGATCTTTCGTGTTATGACTCACCTTCCGGACAAAACTATAGACAATATTCACGCTAGATATCACAATATTTAGACTCATATCATCTAATTGATATCACAAGATCAAACTGAGGTTTAGTAATGACAGGTGCAACCTAACAATGAAAACCATATTGAGAATTCCTGCTATTGTCTCACTTATTAGTTGTGTGATAAATCTCAATAGATATGGCGTATAGCAAATAATTAATTGCCAACAAGTGAAATAACAAATTCTCTTATATGAGCCTAATCAAAAGATTATATGCTAAATGTTGTCAATTAAATAGAAGCATATTCAATATGTGATATAATTGTCCCTAATGTCTTGGACACCAAAATAAAGAGTATCATGTTTGGTACACACAATGCATGACATGACAAGAGATATTCTATTAATTCATAAATTAGAAAATAAAATAAGAGAAGTATCGTTCGCTGAAGGATAACGAACACATGTTCGCTGCCGGGCCCATTCATTCCTATTTCGGAGAGTCAAAAACAGCACTTTTCCAAGCAAGCTGTCATTTTATCTCATAGTTTCATACAAGTATCAAAACAACACAAAATAGCAAGATATACAATCTGAAAACCGGCAGAAATTTTCAGAATTTTGATCTAGGTTGCAGAATTTTCTGGAGAAAAACGATAACCCATTTTGACACAAAATTTACCAAATAAGAAGTACATCAAGTATAGATTGTACATAAAAAATTTAATGTCAATTCTAGGTCTAGAAGTATTTTTCCCAAAAACTTTCCCAACATTGTGCCAGGCAGAAAATTAACTGGCAGCACACTGCCAAAACTTTACAGAATTTTTCTGGAAAAACCAAAGCATATTTCTAACAAAATATTTTTACAAACATCAAATACCACAAGTCTAGGTTCTCCAGAAAAATATCAGGCCAAAAGGATTTCAACAGGTATTTTTCACGAATTTAATTTTCAATCTGCGCCAATCAGAATTTTTCAGGCATGCCTCAAATTTTATGCAAATAAATTTAACACTCAAGAGGTACATTCTGACCAAGTACTTATAGAAACTTTGCGGGCATGTAGCGCAAGGCATTAAACAGGCATGAAGGCTATTGAAACTTTATCCATCATCACACTTCATATGTAATAGAGAATAGATTAAACACGAAAGGCATGCACATATATAACTAAATAGTGATTTCAACTCTGCATGCTCAGATGTAACTATCAACCAACGAGCTATCAGGGGAAATCATAGGGTCAAGAGTCTACCAAATCAAATATCAAAGAACAATAACGGAGAACAACAAGAGCAGGAAGAAGAAAAATAAAGAACTGAGAAAAGTATTTCTTATTATTATTCTCATCAATCTCTGTATAACATTACAATAGTATATATAATCTCTATTTTAACAGCTTTTAGGAATCCTACCATACAATATTAGGAATCCTACCATAAATATAAAGCCATTACAAATCATGCCATTAATGCAAGAAGAATGTTTACAACAGACGCCAAGTAATTTGTAGCTCCGTGTCATTTTGGTGACCCTCAATCTATTTACATCATCTATAAAGTTCCTAATGTTCTGTTCCTTTTATATGGCATACTTATATTACAATAATTTTTTCCGTTTCTTGTTGAGAGTGTTTCAGTCTTGTGTTGACTATTACTCTTGGTTTTGAACTTATATATATGTATTCCGTTTCGAAAATGGCTTTACAAATTTATATCTTATCTATGTATGTTATTTCACATGTATTGGTGGGTTACCAGTATTATTCGCTGACCGGGCGTCATCCCATGTTTATTGTGTTCTTTCAGGTGATGTTTAGACGAGTGCGTGGTCTAGTGCCAGCTAGTATAGCTTCTCCTTTATGTTTTGTGGTCTGTGAGGCAGCTTAGACTTAGTACGTTGAGATATTGGTTTAGATTTGAACATTGCAGATGTTTGCCTGAGCGTTCACCCTTTGGTGAGCGTGGCATAGCACCCCGTATCCCAGTTTATTTATATATAACTTTCTTTCAGTCTTCCGCTGTGTTGGTTGTTTGGTTTAGATATCTGCATGTTTAAGGCTTTAAATAGCATGTTTTTTAGGGGGTGTTACAGTTGGTATCAGAGCCTAGGTTTGAGCCTAGGAGGGTTAAGTTTAGACTTTCTAAGTGGCTAAGTGTGGTTTGAGACCTTTAAGCGACCTTAAGAATCTAAGTGTTAGGCTTAGGACTCTAGGTTGCGCGGTGAGCTGAGTGTTGCTTTATGTTCTTTGCTTATTTGCTATCTTTTGGTAACAGTGTTGTTGTTGTAGAAGTTTGCGATGCCTCCTCGTCTCCGAGCACGCACCCCGGAGACCCCTACAAACGAGCATCTCGCTTAGAATCTCCACCAGCTGACGCAGACGCTTAGTGAAGCTTTGCTGAACAACAATCACCTTGTGCCACCTCCTCAACCTGCTGGGCACCGGGATATAGGTCGCTTGGTGTCGGGTCACAGGCCGCCGACCTTCGCGGGTGAAGAAGACCCGGTGGTTTTGGAAGAATGGATGAGGGTGTTCGACAAGATCTTCGCAGTTGTGGGTTGTCCCGAAGAAAGAAGGGTAGAACTGGCAGCGTTCTACTTTTGCCATGAGGCTGATCTATGGTGGATTCATGAGGGTCCGGCCTACCTTAAAGAGCCTGAGTTCGACTGGTCCGCGCTTAAGGATAGGATGCGCGAGAGGTTTTACCCGGCACATGTGCGAGCCGCCATGTATGAAGAGTTTCTCCATCTGCAGCAAGGATTTCTGTCTGTGGTCGAATACCACAAGAAGTTCTTGGATTTGGCGCGTTTTGCTCGAATGCTCGTGCCTATGGAGCTCGCTAAGGTCGAGAAATTCGTGGCCGGTTTGAATTATGAGGCGCGAAAAGCTTTGACTGTGAGCAGGCCGAGTTCTCTTAAGGATGCTTATGTGAGTGCCGCCGATCTGTACCGTGTTCAGCAGCTTCAGAGAGGATCTTATGAGCTAGCAAGGAAGAGGACCGAGAGCGGGGGTTCTTCCACCTTTAAGAAGCCACGACCGAGCTTTCAAGCCAAGAACGTGTCATCTTCAACCCAAGGACCTAACCGGATGGAGCAAGGGAATCAGGCTAAGACGGTTGTTTGCCGTAGATGTGGGAAGGTGCGTGCGAGCCAAGATTGTCATGGCCAGGTGTTTCAGTGTTTCCGATGCGGAGATCGTGGTCACAAAGTCGCGGAGTGTCCCCAGCAAGCCAATCAGAGGGCGTTGCCGCCACCCCCAGGAGCCGGAGGTAGCTCGGGCCGTGGAGCAGCTGGAGCTAGGCCATCTGGGAGAGTTTTCGTGATGGGGCGTTCGCAGGCAGAGTCTGAAGGTTGTGGAGGAGGAGCTAGCAGGTAATCCTTTCCTAGCCTACCCTTGTTTTTTTCATGCGTATCGTGTTCCTTGTTGCCTTGAGTATTATCTTGTGTTTCTTCGTTGCCTACTTGAAGTTACTTGGTTATCCTTGTCGTGTTTCCCTATTATGACGATTCTTTTGGAGTTAAGTGTAAGCTCTCCTTGATAGATGATCCCCTTAGTTTCGAGGGTAAGTTTCATTGAGGTTAGTTACGTATCTTTGGAATGACTTATACTTGGGTGAACTCTATAATCCTTGTACTTGGATGTTCTTGCAAACCTTCTTTTGAGAACTCTCTAAATTTCCCAAATATTCCTTGACGTCAAGAATAGAGAATCCATATCAAAAATCCTTTCTTGTGTAGCTTAAAATTCAAGACAAAATGTAATTGTAACCCTTGAGTTTCAAACCCAAGCCTATTCTTTGCTAACCCAACCTCTAAACCACCTGAGCTAATTACCTTTCTTAAACTTACTCAATTTTAATTTCATCTAAACCATAAATTTCCACTTTACCCAAATCCCCAAATTAAATCATCTTTTCCCCAATTTTTTCCCCAAAAATCCCTAATTTTCCAAGTCTTCTTCTTCTCTTTTTCTCTACCCGTAAACCACCGAAACCCTTCCCACCCGTCGCCACCGCCTGCAGCCCGCCACCCCACCGCCGACACAGCAGCCGCCGACGCAACAGCCAGCCGCCACCGCTTCGCCGTTTGCCGCCTTCTCGCCGCTGAACCGAGCGAGCTTCGTCACCGAGAGAGGAGAGCGCGAGAGAGAGGGAGCCGCGGGGAGTGAGTGGAGAAGAAGGGAAAGTTGTGGGCTTCGTTTGTTGAGCTTTGGGTCATCTCCTACCATGCCTAAAAGGTCAAGCTTGGCTAGAAAAGTGGAATGGGTGGATGCCCACTACCTTGTTCTAGAAGGTAAAGCCTTTGATCCGGAATCTTTTCCTAATTCTTTGTTGGATATGCTTAGATTCCAAGGTTTGTTGGATGGGTTTCTCGCCATAAGGGCCGAGACTTACCCGAGTTTGGTCAAGGAATTTTATCGTCACACTGTTGTGACGAAGGATGGTGATAAGCTTGAAATCACTTCTAAAGTGAGAGGTGTGAAGGTTGTGCTATCTGAAAAGAGGCTAGCTCAGCTTTTGAGTTTATCCGCTTCGGGAGTTGCTTAGTATAGCGGTAACTCATGGATTAGTATGGATACCATGGGGTACCGGGACTATTTGAGCTATTTGTTGGGTCGCACGAGTGGTTTCACTCAAGCTTCTAGGCCGGAGAAAAAGTGGTTGTTTGCGGAACAGAGGATCTTGGTTATGTTGGTATCAGATTGTTTGTTGCCCAATAACAACAAAAGTAAGTTGTTGGGAAAGTTGGAGTGCACCTTTGCCTTTTGCCTCAAGAATATGGTTAAGTTCAACCTGCCAGCATTGATGTTGCAACACATGGTTTTCTGTCGTGATCATAATCGGAAAAGCCTACCGTATGGGATGGTGTTGAGCTGGATTTTGGTTAAGAGAGGTGTGAGTGTGGATGGTTGTCTTCCGAAGGCCGTGGGAAAGTTGGTGTTGGATGCTACCAATCTTCGGAGTTGTAACTTGTTTCAGCTGGATGATGGTGACTATATCACGCTTGAAGAAGTTGCAAGGAAAGCACCTGAAGAAAGGGCCGAGTTGGCAGCCGAGCTAGGGATCCATGCCGGGAAGTTGAACCTGGCTGTTCAGAGTTTGGGAGGCGATGAAGAAGTTGAAGATGAAGCGGGCCGTGAGGATGAGGTAGGAGCACCGGAAGCTGTTGAGGCTGAAGAAAGTGATTCTGATAGTGAAGAGAACCAACGAAGAAGGGAAGCTCGCACCAAGAGGGAGCACGAATCCATGATGCATGAGGAGCGTGTTGTCACCTTGCTTCATCAGCAGAACCGCATGATCGAAGAGGGCTTCGCCTTCATGAAGACACAGTTCGTCGCCGTGCACCAAAGGCTAGATCAGATAGAGGCCAGTTCCAGTCGTAAAGGAGAAGATGATGAAGAATCCGAGGAGTCAGAGAGCGAGTCCTTCTAGTGTGGAGCTGTGACTATCTTGTTCGTCCTTCCTTGGTAGTTGTATCTTCTTCGCTGTTGTTGTCGTTTGTTGGTTGTTTGTGGTTGCTTTTGTGCTTGTTCTTGTTTGTTGTTTTGTTGTTTAGTTAGTTTTGTAGTTGGTATTTTGAGTTGGTTGTCTAGTTCTTAGTTATTGGTTAATAGTTGGTGTTGTGTTAAGACTAGAGTTCGATATACTCAATTTATCCGTTTGTTTAATTCTTGCCAATCCTTGTTTTGAAATACCTTCTTCCTTGCCTTGAATTCTTGTGGAAACTTTTGGATTTTGACCAAGAGAGATTGTTCTTGACACTCTTATCACATTGTTGTTTCTTCTCACCGTTTGCTTTTAATTCGTCGTACCCAAGCTCCGGGGACGAAGCTTCTTTGAAAGGGGAGAGAATGTGACACCCCGAAATCCAAATTCGATTAAGGGATTGATTAATTAATTAATCCTATTTCAATTTGTAATCTAATTCCTTAAAATCCTGAAAATTCAATAGTCGAGGACTAGTAATTGACTAGTCAACCCCAAAGTCAAAGTTATACCTTGAGCTTTAAAAGGAGTTCCCATGTTTCCTTTTTACACTTCCTTATGTTAGTAAGGGTATTCTTGACCTTTCACTTGGTGTTAGTACTGTAAGCTAACCAGTAGACCACCCTCATTTCTTTCCTTACACTTTCTAAATTCTAGCTCCACCTTCTCTCTAAAAAGGTAGATAGTTTTTCTTCCAAGCCAAGTTGAAGCCTTGCCAAAACTTCAAGAGTTGCCTCCAAGATTCAACCGTTCATACATTTGGGCATCTAGGAGGGTAAGATCTAAGTTCATCTTGTGCTTTTAGTATTTTCTAAGGTGTCTTTTCTTAAAGATAGGATCTTTATGATCTTTTGGTGTGTTCTTGAAGTGGGTTTGGAAGGTGAGCTTTGTTAGGAGCTTGTTGAGGTGTAAAGTGAAGGTTTTTAGTCTTCAAGAGGTAACCTATGCTCTACAAAATCTATTTTGCTTACCTATATGTGATTTCTTGGATTCTACATGTGATTTTGCTATGAAATGTGAGTGTTTATGCATTGTCTTGTGAAAATGCATATCTATAGCTTGTTATTAGGGTTCATGTATGCCTATGCTTGGCTATTCCTTTGATTCAATAGATTTTGTTGTATTTGGTGAGATTTGGCATGTTTTGGACTTGAATTTGAGCTTGGAGTTGAAAATCCCCGAAGGGATTGTTTGTGCAGGTATGTGTACCCGCGGGCGGAACAGCGGGTAGGGGTCCAACCCGCCGCCCACCCGCGGGGTACATGAAGTTGGAGGGACTGTACCCGCGGGCGGAACCACGGGTAGGGGCCTACCCGTGGGCCCACCCGCGGGGTACGTATTGTGGTTGGGCGGGGATTTGTTCCCCGTGATTCTTTTGACTCGGTATTTGGTCTTTTGACTTTTTGATGTTCTTTTATGGAACTATTTGAGTGTCTTCTTGATGTTTCGTATGTCTAGAACTATATGGTAGGATTCCATATAGGTTTTGGTGTCTTGAATCGTGCTAAGTGTTCAACATTGTGTTTCGTTGAACCATGATAAGTCTTGTGTGTTTTTCGGAACTATGTTTGGTTTACCCATTTGATAAGCATGCTAGTTCGGTGTTCAAATGCTAGCGTGTGTGTTGTTTGTACCTTTAGATGGGTTGATGATAACTTGTGTTATTCATCGTTGTTGTTGGACTGTGATCCATTCCTTGATTGAGTATGGTTTCATATCTTCGTTGTGATCCGTTGATTGATTCCTGTTGTGGTGTGGTGTGTGTGGCTTTACCTGGATTGCACGATTAGTGGTATGGGACACTAGTCACCAAGGTATTGTAGTGGTCCTCGTGGTGGCCATGACGCGATTATGGAGTTTGTGACCTTTGTGTAAGGTTCACGTGTTTCTTGGGTAGCATGTGTTACCGTGTGTGTGATCGGTACTCTCGTGTACTATGAATCGGTGGTCTCGTTGGTGGTCGTTGGTGGGGGACGACGATCCTAGGAGGGAAAAGGTTGGACTTGGTTGTACAGGGGTCCTGGAGGTAATGGTTGGAAGAAGAAATAAGGTTGGGGGTAGCCATAAGGTTGGAATCGGGCATAAGGAAGGAATATCAACTCGTGATGGGTGATGTCACGAGGGCTTGTGTAGCCGTTGTTGTGAATTCTCTTCTTGTGACGTGTGTAGTCACAAGGGCATGTGTTGCCTTGGCATGTGTTGCCGTTGGGTGTGTCTCTATTCCTTTGAGTTATGCATGTCGGGTGTTGATCTATTGTGTGATGATAAATTATACCTTGAGACTTCTTGTGAGTCGTTGTTGTTCTTTGTGGTCTTGGGATGTGTTCCCGTGTTCTTGTTGAGAGTGTTTCAGTCTTGTGTTGACTATTACTCTTGGTTTTGAACTTATATATATGTATTCCGTTTCGAAAATGGCTTTACAAACTTATATCTTATCTATGTATGTCATTTCACATGTATTTGTGGGTTACCAGCATTATTCGCTGACCGGGGCGTCGTCCCATGTTTATTGTGTTCTTTCAGGTGATGTTTAGACGAGTGCGCGGTCTAGTGCCAGCTAGTATAGCTTCTCCTTTATGTTTTGTGGCCTGTGAGCCAGCTTAGACTTAGTACGTTGAGATATTGGTTTAGATTTGAACATTGTAGATGTTTGCCTGAGCGTTCACCCTTTGGTGAGCGTGGCATAGCACCCCGTATCCCAGTTTATTTATATATAACTTTCTTTCAGCCTTCCGCTGTGTTGGTTGTTTGGTTTAAATATCTGCATGTTTAAGGCTTTAAATAACATGTTTTTTTAGGGGGTGTTACATAGGAAGTTTCAGCAATTGGTTTTATCTAGTCAAGCAATTTGCAAGGCTCAGGAAGTGTGTGAAAATGCTTTTGAGGATTCTAGAAGGAAGGTTGAAGGTGAAATTGGTCCTTTTGTAACTGAAGATGGTGAACAATGGACAGCTAGTGTAATTCAAAATCTAGCATGTAGTAGGGCGAAAGGTGAACGCAATAGGAGGCATATTAGCACAATGGAAAAAAAGTATAACCAAGCGAGAGGGCAGAAGTTGTGTGTCAAGTTTGCTGAAATGAATACAAAGGCTGTAGTGCAGGCATCTGTTGAAGGAGTTGTTGCTAATATGGTTGGCAGTGGGTATTGTGTTCATCCATCTAGAGGTAGTTATGAGTTAGGTCTGTTTAGATCTAGTTGATGGGTGAATTCTAATAATTGTAGTATTGGATTTAGATATTTTTGTATTGATATGGTAGCATAGGATTTGCAGAATGAAATTGAGCTGCACGATTGACATATTATTTTTTATTTTTTTAAATGAAGTTCCAGTTATATTGAAATGATATTGTAGTGTATATAGAATGATATTACAGTGTATGCAAAATGAAGTTGAACAACATGTCTCTCATATTTTCATCCATCTTAAAATGTAAGTGTAAGTGTAATGAACTGATATTGCAGTGTCTAAGAAATGAAACTATAGTTTATGCAAAATGAAACTGAATAGCATGTCTTTGATATTTTCATATCTTAGTAAATGAAACTATAAGTATAATGAAATGATACTGTATATTGTTTATGAAATGAAACTGTACGTGTAATAACCCGAAACTGAACAACATTTAAATGGAATTGCATCATTATATTGATTAACCAAAAACTTCAAGTTAAAAACCATCATTGTGTTCAGTCAGCAAATTTTACAACCAACCAACATTGTCTTCAGTCAACAAACTTTTAACTAATATGCACATCTACCCAAAATATCAATTGAACTTGTCATTTGGTTCCCCAAAAAATTGACACCATTAAAGTCATTTCTGTTCTTGTCATATCAAAGCAAACATGCACATTTTCAGCTTTTCCATTTTTCAGAGTCATCTATTTGTTGCCTACAAACAGTTCTTTGGCTTTCTTTAGGACTTCTTCCTTGTATTGATTGTTTGGCATCATTATAATTCTTGCTGCATATGTTTCCCGTAGAGACATCAAGTAGAGATCCTGCATTTTTTGGTACACATTAGTTAACTTTGTTTTGTGTCGGACAATTTGAATAGTACAAATATCTAAAGTATTACATGTACATACATTTTGCTTCTGTTTCTTTGGAATAAATCCACATTTCTAGCTTTGATCCCCCAGGTAGGTTTCCATGTGTCTCATTGCATAAAAACCACAGTCAGTCTTGTTAGTTGATGATCTCCAACCACTACAAGAATAAAGACATTTAGTGACGAATCAGTTGTGACAATTCGTAATTTAGTCACAAATAATACCCTTTTTGTGACCAAAAAAATAATTCGACACTATTGTGTAGTGTAATTGTGATAATTTTTTTTTTTGTCACATATAATATGATAATTGTGACGAGTAAGTATTTGTTACGAATAAGTTGTCACTATTACTAGAATAATAGTGTCGTAATATGTTTTGTCACTATTTGTTGTCACTAAATGTATGTATATTTTGGCGGCATTATAATTATGGCGGGAACGAATGTAATTGTGACGAAATATAATGTTGACACAAATTTTTGTACTTTTTGTGACAAATAGTTGTTGGTCACTCTTTTTTATAATATTTGTGACAACTTTTTTTGTCAATAAAAATACAATTAGTCATTACCATTAGAAATTAGATACGATTGTGACAAAAAAATTTATTGTCACTCATATTGTCATTTTTGTGATGAAATTGTTATAAATATTTGTGGTGCTCTATAATTCAGTAACACATAGTACTAAATTGTAACAATAATTGTGTTGATTTCAAGTTTTGTCACTAACGCTATGATAATTGTGATGAGTAATTATTTGTTGTAATGAATTCAGGTTTTGTCTATCATTTGTTACCATACACATGCATGCACAATATCTTTTATTATATTTTTTAATAGTAATAATGTATGTGGAGATTATATATTGAAGTAATATAAGAAATAAGTTTTTTTTTTTTTTGAATACTAATATAAGAAATAAACTTGATTTCATTTAGATTTTAATTAAATGTTACCATAATTAAATTTAGTAATTTATTATATTTAAAATTCTGACTTTAATAATATTAATCATACCATAATTATTACTCAAATTATCAACTATACTTTTAATATAATATAAATTCTACAACTATGAATTAAAAAAAAATCATATACTATGATTTAAAAAAATACTTTAATATAGTTAAGATTTTAACATTAGTATTAATATTTGACATATATTTTTTCATATAGCGTGTATAAAATACTAGTATGTTTTTATAAGAATCTTGATGAATTAATTTAATATTAAACCTGATTAAATTTATTTTGTGATACAATAGGGGAATAAAAAGAATTTAAAAAAATCAAGAAAAACGTAAAAAAAAAAAATTAAAGAAATAAAAAGATAAGTAAAGAAAAGGGTAATAAGAATTAATAATAATGAAATAAAAGGAAACGTGTGGTGGGAGGATAAGGAAAGAAAGGGAATGGCGCTAGCAGAAAGATTAAAAGAGGAAAAATATAAAGGCAGAGGGGATACGGTAGAAAAAAGAATTAAGGGAAGCATATCAGCGGCAGAGATGAAGAAAAGAGGGGTGGCGACAGCGGAAGAATGATAGGAGCTGACGACGCAACGGTTGAAATCTCTGGTATTGATCGGTTCTTTTAATTTCTATTCAATTTATGTAATCCTCATTTATTTTGCTTTCAATTTCCAAATTATAAGTAGCTGGGGTTTTAGATTTTCAACTCGAAGTTAGAACTCTATGATTTAATTTATGAGATTTTGGGTTTAGATTTCCAATCCCAAGTTAGAACTCTATATTTAATTATTTATGTTGTTCGCTCTTATGTGGTTTTGTATGTTAATATTCTTTTGGAAAAGGTTATATGATAATTCTTTATTTATGTATGAATCTGAAATCATCTTTGGTGAAAGTCAATTTGATACATCTTGTTATCTCAATTTGTGGTCTTTTTATGTCCCTTGATTCTCTTCTAGTTTATTTCTTATTAATATTAACTTTTTTTAATTTATATGTAGGACCAAAGCGAAAGAAATAAAAATAATAGAGGAAATTAATAGATCAAAGCAATTAGTGGCACAAAGTCTTTTGTACAAATTGCATATGAGATGGTAAAGTAAAATTTTCTTTACTAAAAATTAAATTCATGTTTTATTCACAAAATTTTCAATTGATTATTACTTTTTGTTGTCTTTATTCTCCATTCTACAGAAAGACAAAGATTTTAATGAATGACCATGCCTTGAAGTTTGGAAGGTATCAAGAAAAAAATCTAATGGAACTAGGTCCATTTCAAATAGAGAGGAAATCATGGTATGAAATTATAATCCCATAAATGTTTTGACATTCTTAAATTAATTTACTCAATTATTAATAGGATTAATATCTATCTTAATTGCAGAATAAACTTCAAGAAGATGGAGAGAAGAATGAAGAAAAGATTTCAGTTGCATCTCTCCCACTTGTTGAAAATTTTGATTTGGTATTAAAAAGAAAGTCAAGCTATGCACGTGATTTAGATCTTAAAGGGATAACTTCAAAGACCCAAGAGAAGATTCATCTTCAAGCAAAAATAGAAGCTTCAAAGAAACATGAAAAGAATTTAGAAAAAGACCGAAGTCGCAAAATTTAAAGAAGTTACAAAATTTTGTCACTAATTTTCAGTATTTTAGTGACAAATATGATGCTACAATTTTTAAAGATATTAGAGATGAAGATGATTGCTATAAGAATTTGAATTGTTACGACTTTATTTAATATTATTGATTGTTTCAGAGTTAACTTTTTTTTTTTTGTCACAAATAAATACAACATTTGTTACCATGATTGTTGTTACAACAAAGTAACTATTTGTTACCAATTTTTAGGTCACTGATAACCATTTTTTAGTCAACAACAATTCTCACAAATAAGTACAATTATTGTGACTAAAGTGTTGTCACAATAAAATAATTAATTGCCACGATTTTAGTCGTCACTAGAACATTTTTTTGTAATAACATATTTGGTCACAAATTATACATTTATTGTGACAACGATCGTTATCACTCAAATACTACTTTTAGTGTAAGTAAATATTGTCACAAAAGTAGTGAGTAATTGTGACAACTTTTCAAAAGTCGTCACTACTACAATAGTGACGGAGGATATAGTGACGACAGGTGACGACTTCAAAAAATGGTCACTAATTTCAATAGTGACCAAAATTGATAGTTTCGGTGACAACTTCTGTTGTCACTAAATGTGAAATTTCTTGTAGTGAACCCATTTTAACCAGGTCAACAGTCAATTTTTTCACATTTTCTTGCATATCCTTCATTCCATTTTTTTCAAGGAATAATGAAAATGCATTTTGCTACAAGTTAGAAGTAATTAGATATACATTATAGGTGCACTGATTTTGAATATTGAAGTAAGTAATTAGAGAACTTACGAGCAACTGTGGACATTCAACATACTTGCTGGGAACTTTTAGCCCTTTGAGGAGTGGTATGTTGTTAATGATTTCAAGCATTGATGTAATGAAATTGAAGCACATGACAAAGAAGTGATTATGCCGGTAAACGGGAAAGAACACATTTTTTGATTTTTTTAATATATTTTTTTAAAGAAACAAATTATAAAATATTAGTAGTATGTTTAACTGTAAATATAATATTTGAAAAAGAAATGACTACGAATTTTGCATCACTAATATCAACATTCCCCATGTTCTCTATTTCAGTGGTTAGACACTGCTCAAAGTCCTCTTGTTTATGTGCTTGGTCTTGCTGTGCCCAATTTGTTGGACTGTCAAGTTGGAGATGTGGAGAATACATTTTATATTATAGGATGTTATTCATAACAAAACATGCATAATGTAAAAATAGTAATGGGGTTTGCTTACAAAAGCTTGTGTTGTGAAGAATATTCTCTTTGGCTTATCAATCCCACGACTTTGATCCAACATATTCAGTCTTAGACGTTGTGGCCTGTGTGCCAATGTTAGACATTAGGGGGTGTTACAACTTTGACGCCAAGTAGTTTGTAGCCCAGTATCATTTCGGTGGTCCGCCCTCAATCTATTCACACCATCTATAAAGTTCCTAATAGAGCCGTCAAAATGGGCTTAGCTCGCCGGGCTATCCCGCCCCGCCCCGCCAAAAGGGCGGGGTGGGCTCGTGTTTTAAAAGTCGGTTTTAGAAACGGGCTTTTTTACCCGCCCCTGCCTAGCCTGCGGCTATCCGCCAGCCCGCTTTTTTTTTTTTTTTTTTTTTTTTTCTTAAGTCTAAATCCTAAATTCCCAATCCTAAAATAAAACAAAACTGAAACTAAATAATGCTATTGGTAAGTTATTATGTTTGTTTACAAAATAATGAAATATTTGATTGTATTTTAGTTAGTTGATATTTTGGTGTATTGTAATTATTTGACTAAATTTTAGTTATGTTTACAACATATGAACTTATGTACTTAATTAGTTATGTTTTTTACTTTTGTGGAGTTTGAACTTTGAATGTTTGGTTTATGAACTTATGCAGTATGGGGTATTGACTATTTAGACTGAATGGACTCTATGGTATCATTGTTGTCATGATGTGATGAACTAATTTGTGTTATTTACTTATTTTTAATGAATTGTGAAGTTTTTACAAGTATATATAATGTATATTATAAAATTATAATATATTTCAATATTTGAGTAGTTGATTTTAGATTTATTATATGGATAAGTGTTTTAAGTAGATAACAATTAAGTTATTAACATAGACACATTAGAGTTTAGACTTTAGGGACACATGGTAAATAAATATTAAAAAAAAAAAAAGGAACGGGCTTTGACGAGGCCCGCGGGCCTAAGGGGAGGGACGGGCTGCGACTACCTAGGCCCGTTTTCAAAAAGACCTTTTTAACTCGTCCCGTTAGCCCGCATTGATAGCTCTAATTCCTAATGATCTGTTCTTTTTATATAACATACTTATATCACATTAATTTTTTTATATCATTTTAATAAATAAAATTCATGAAATAGAAAAAGAATTATAACTTTAATTATATTTGTTTACAACATGAAATAGAAAAAGAATAAAACAAACTTTATGAGCGATTTGGCACCATACATGTGACAAATAAATAATTGTTTTTTTAAAGGATAAATCTAAAATCTTTTAAAAGATAAATTCATAAAAGAATATAATGTAAGTCTATCTGTCTATGTCCTATGTTATGGCCTAGGGTCGTCCGAAGCCTTTGCTGTCACCACATCCCATAATCGAAGAAGGCAATTTCCCCACCTTCTCAATTCCTTCCTCGAAAACGACACCCATTCCCATAAAGAAATGCGACTCTATATGGCAATGGAATGCCCAAACCCCAGGGTTATCTGCCCGGAACCGCAAAGCAGTCCAGCCGTAGGGATGAACCGGGACTGTGTTCTTCATGATCGGGTTCTCAAGATTGTAGTTTTTGGGGTCACTGGACCGGTTGAACTTGTCGGACCCGTACCCCAACACCCAGAAATCGTGGCCGTGCAAATGCCAAGGATGGGTCTCACTGTTGTTAGGGTTCATGGTGTTGGCGTTTTGCAGAATTATGTCCACTGTGGAGTTGAACTTGAGCCTGTAAATGGAGTTGCTGGCCACGGCGTTAGTGTTGTTTTGGACGGAAAAGATGTCGTAGGTTCGGTGGTCGTAGTCCTCCGGCGGGGGTGTCTGGTCGAAAGCGTGCAAGAGTTTGTGCTTGAGGGCGATGAGATAAGGGGTGTGGGGTAAGTTGAAGGAGACATTATTAACAGACCATCTTCTAACCCCATTGATTTGGTTTTGTGTGTTGAGCATGACGATGACACGGTCGGAGGTTCTCGGCGGCGCGTGGACGAAACGCGGGTGGGCCTTCACCGCCAGGCTCTGCTTTACCCTGGGCTCGGTGTCGTTCCAGTGCGGCCCCGCAGGTGGAGTGGTTGGGGGATTTCTCTTAGGATGGTTTGGGTAGTAATTGAATATGCCCAATCCATTAGAGGTGTTGCTGGGTCTACTCACAATTTTTGAACTTATCCAATAGTTCCTTGAAGGGTCTTGGTCAGCTTTGACCAGTACAGAATATGTCTCCCCAGAATAAATAAACAGATTTTTCACAACAAATGGATCAACATAATGGCCGTCAGCCTCCACCACCGTCATGTTATGACCCTATAAAACAAGAAAAAATATATATATTATGTTTTTGTAACTTATACACAACCTTGTTCCTACGCTTTTAGTGATGTCGAAATTTGATATAATTTACCTCTATTTCAAAACTTAAAGTCGAAAGGGCGGTTAAGCTTCCGATCCTAAGGCGGTAAACCTTGCCGGGGACAACGGTCATGGAATACGGCGAACACTGCGGATTTGTGGCTTCACAAACGGCGTCGCTGCTTGCAGTGCTACAATTAAATTTTCCTCTTCCGTGTATAAAAAGAGACTGAAAATTTTACAAATAATTGGTGATAAATATGTGGATATTAACGAGAATTTGACTAAGCTCGGTCAACAAATTTGATGGAGTAAATTAATTAATTAAATTATTACCTGAGGCTCTCCAACCCAGGTGAAGTTAGGTGCAGGAAGGGCAAGGCCAGTAGCTTGTTCATAGTGGTCTTGTGGTACCAATCTGTGAGGAGAATACTGCGGTCATAGTCGTACTCAAATGGTTCGGAATCGGCATAAACTCGGATCATTCCTTGTAGCCCTGCTTGTCTTTGCATTCCACAGTGAGCATGGTAGAGGTATGTTCCCGGCTGCAAATCAACAAACTATGTATTAGAATCAAACGCTAGCTTACCACTTGTTGGAGATAATGAACCACAATCGATTTAATATCCGTAAAATAATATTTATATATATACACACGAAATATATATAAAATATTATTGGATATATATCCGAAATATATATATACACACAAATATATATAAAACGGACCCAACGGTTATATATACATGTATATCTACGAAAAAGATATACCAATATATATCAACCAAAAAGAAAATATAATCCTTAGATTATAATTCCAAAACAACAAGAAAGAACGGATTTTTGCTTAGAGCATAATCCAAAACAAGAAAGAAGAAGAAAGAAAGAAATATACGAGTTAGGCAAAGTGCCTGTCTTTCCTTAAAACCTTATTTGCCACCTCCCAAAAGTGCTAGGAGCGTTGTGGCCTAGGTTTCCCAGGATAAAACGTACAACGGTTCGACGTTTGAGCACCCAAACGAACGAACCCGGCGAACAAGAGCACGGGCAAAACACAGCTTCAAGAATGGAGTAGGAGCAGAATTTTTGAGAGGAAAAAGTGCTTATCTTTGTGTGTTGTGTACTCTCGTTTTCTTCCCTCACTAGTTGTCTCTCACTATGCAGGTCAAAAGCCTCTACTCCCACTACACACTTATATAGGAGGTTGGTACTTAATAGCATTATTATGACACATTAACCAACATAAATTCAATTTAAAAATTGAATTATAACGTTTGAAACGGTCGTACTTATTATCGAAATAATATCAACGGTCACGAACTTAATATCCGATTAATTCGTACCGACCATAACGTCCCGTTTCAAATATCTGAGTGACCGAAAAGTCCGTACAAACCCGAAAGGTTAACGAATTGGGACCGGAAACCACACCCGAGCGACCCGCGAGCACCAAAAGGTGCAGCACGAAATGAGCTCAGGGAGCTCATTTCTCCCAAGCACGAAACTGTGATCAAAAGAACGAAATTTGTGCTTTAAATCCCAAATTCCACTTTAAGCTTTTCCCAAAGCTTAATCTCTCGTGCTTAGTTGATTAAGCATTTCAAAGCTTAATTAATCCATTTAATCTTACATAACTAAATGAACTTTCGTGCTACACCTTTCGTCCATGCATCATTAAGCCACGAAAGGTGCATCCCAAATCCAAAACTTTATATTTACGCTTTCAAAGCTTAATCCCCTTAAGCTTACAACACCAACTTTCGTGCAGTGCAACGAAAGTTATTAGAATGCTAATTTTAATTAGCATCTAAACTTAAGTTTTTTGACTTCTCTCAAATAGGTTCACTTTGAGAATCAATTTCTCATTCACCTATTACTCATTTTGAGCGTACATTATATCAAATTCTTCGTCTCACTACGAAGAACCCGAATCCACATTGACCCGACCCAAATCGGAAGTGGATCCCACATATATTTGTACCACAAAATAATCACTCAAAATATCATTTTAATGCTATTTTTCCAACAATCCCCCACATGAATGAAAATGATTTTTAGGGTATTTTGAAATCGGAAACAACTGTGTTTAACGGTCGATCCCTGCATAGGATAGGTAGGGATCACTATACCCTTTGAACCTTCCCTTGTGAAGACATGTTTACTCTACTGGCTGTACGGTAGAACGCGATGTCTTTGAACCGACTGCCGTTTGTGTAGACGATGACATATCTCACACAAGAACCTCCCAACCATGCTCTGTTCTCATGAGTGTGCCCATTTTGGTCGTGGGTCACCGTCCTGGTTCTGCAAGAGTTTGTGAAGAATTTTGCCCATCAATTCTCCTTTGAAGCGACCCTCACTTCTCTCTCACATAGGTGATTCTTTTCCGAGTATCCCGCATACTCACACATGTCAACCGACATTCGAATCATTAAAGCACCAACGTGCTAGCCTTGTGCGGGAGTCACTGTTTCTAACGAGGAGTGGTAGGAGGTCCGAGACCCCCATAGTGACACGCTCCGTTCCATAATTTAGTTGTCCCATTGAACCTAGGTGCTAGCTGGGTTGGGTATCCACTATAGAACTTTTAGTCCAAGGGCTTTAGACCCATTCCTCGTTCCAATTTCTCCACAACCATTTGCTTACCCTCGGGTTAGCTAGTTAGCGGCCGCTACGTTATCATTTGACATCACGTAGTCAATAGAGATAACCCCCGTTTGTGAGAAATTGTTTAATGGTATTATATCTACGACTTATAAGTCTAGACTTACCATTCCACATTTAACTCTATACTTTAACCAATTTTGGCTTGACTATCGCAATGCACACAAATTGGAGGTACGAGTTCACCACTAGGAACATTCTCGAAATAATGGCATAGCCATTCGGCCTACTCGCTCGCGACACGAGTGTAAGGCTCTCAGCTTTGATCCCGTCGGATCTTAGCTATCACAAATTCATTTCGAGAATTTCCGTCCAATCGACTGCACTGGCCTACGTAAGGACGTAGCCTTTAATGGACTTAGTATCCTTTGATATCCGTGCTATATTTTCCAAGTACAGCTAGATATCTCACTTAGTGCAGTCCAACGTCACAAGCATACCTTGAGTATCTCATAACTTTCACTATTGCCTTCTAGTGCATAACACTAGGGTTACTCGTATGTCACCGAGTTCATTAACCACTAAGGCAATATCCAGCCTAGTACAACCCATTTGATACAATTAAACTACCGATAATCTGAATGTATTCTCCGTGAGAAGTACAATCTCCGAGATTATTGGCTAGTTGTACGTTAGTATCTAACGGTGTCCAAGCCACTTGATTATCATCCCTTTACAAGGATTCAATCAACTCAATGAGATTGACCTACCACGAGACCATACAGCCTTCACACGATTTTAACCTCGAAGATTAAATCTGTCAATCCCATGCATTCATGTCAAATTTGAATTTAACATGTTTAAGGTAGAATTGATCCTGTGATCGTTACTACCCACGTTGAGTTTATCGTGTATAAATAATCAGTGATTACCTCGTCTATCGTACGCATTACGTAGACATTTAGTCACTTTATTTATACTAAACTCGTTGGTCATCATTACACGATCAAAACCTCACATGCCAAACACTAAGGCAATTGTTTCGAACAATACAATGATCTCACCAATTACACACTTTCTTTCCATAGCGCGGAACCACAAAACCCTCAGGTTGTTCCATGTCTATTAAGAAAGCGATACATCCATTTCGATAAATTTCCAAGTCTCGCTAAACGGCTTTGGCAAGTATCATTCTAATGGATTACATTCTCATCACAAGAGAATATATATATCAAAGTGACCGTGGCACAATTACAAGTCTGGCCATTTTACTTCAATATAACCAACCGGTTTTATCTTCCGACTAGTGATCCACTTAGGATCCCAAGGTTTTACAACCTGGAGGAAGAACAACCAGTTCCAAGTATGATTCTTTAAGATAGAATCTACTTCACTCTCGGTAGCCTCTCTCGGGTTGGTCCACCTGTAGAAGTCACCACTTCTACATACGTTCGAGGCTCATTTTCTAGCAACCATGTCAGAAAATCCGGTTTATTTTCTAGTAAACAAGTTAGATTGTGCGCATCACACTCTAACATGTATGTCAGAAAATCTGGACCAAAGGATTTTTCAATCCTAGCTCTCTTACTACGTCTAGCTTTGAGCTCGGGTTCTCTTTCATACCCTTCAACCATAGCTACGCCGAAAGTTCCTTTCAATGTGCTAGGTCCTTTATTGATCCTTCACAAAATTACATCTTCCAAGAACGATGAATTTCTTGAATCAATCTTTCGTGTTCTTATGTACATCCAAACTCTTGGACTCGTGTACTAAGAACCAATACACACATTTGGCAAGACACCCCCACATTTCAGGCATTAGTAGGACAACTTCCTACGTACCCACAATTCGTAAGAATTCCATGTGGGTAACCTTAATTAAAAGGTACTTACTTGTCCAAAGTATTGTCTCACCCCACATACTTTGAGGTAGACCCGAACTTATCAACGTCTTGATATTTATGTTCGGCAACAACGTTCGATTGAGGTGAATACCGTGCCGTACTCTCGAGTACAATACCAACGCTTGCGCCGAAATCACCAATAGGTGTTTCACGTTCACAACATCGATCGTTCGTAACCGCATTAATCCACGATTAATTTGGTTTTTCTCTTTTTATTCTTTAAAGAATAAACATGTGTTACACGCTAACACATCTCGTATGTGCTAACAGATTAGCCCTCACGAATCCATTCGGTTTTGACCGAAAGGCCACAAACCCGAATCAGTGCTTCCGAAATTGAAGCACGAATCAGTGCTTAGTAGTGAAGCACGAAACATGCTATACCAAGCACGAATCATTGCTTATAAACTAACGCATCGATTCCAAAGCAATCTTTATTGCTTTAAATTATAAACTCACAACAACCATTGGTTGCTTGACTTATAATTCCAGTGCTACTTGGCACTAGGATTATTAGTTAATTTTACAATTAACCAAAACCTCCTTTCGTGCTAATCACATAACACTTTTACAACGCTAAATTTAATTAGCCACATACGAAAGGTTTAAGCTAAGTAGATTAGCATTAAGACCAATCATAATCTAGCACCTTTATTGTTATTACCAAAGCACCAAATGCTTAAGTTTTTAACACCTAAAGGTGCAGCCACCAAGTGGCCGAAAGTACCTAATTAGACACTCTACCTAGTGCTTAATAGCACTATTGCAGTGTTTTAATTTGCACTTCAAAGTGCCAAATTAAATTGCACTTTTCATTAGTGCTACAAAAGCACTATTTACCAAAACACAATTTGTCTCAAATTTAAATATACTAGTATAACTTGAAATTTTTGATCAAGTTAATTATAACACAATTAACAAAACCAAATCATCCAAATTTCCAAAACTAGTTGAACCAAACTCATATAATCGTTCTTAGAATATTATATAAAATATTCAACACTTGAGCTGTGACGCCCACGATTATATAGTTGTCCAATTTTTGACAAATTGATCCTTGAAATCCGTATCGTTCTACATGAACTAGAACCGAAGTTCGTTACGGAATTTCAACATGTAACGCGCTTGTTACATTTCGTTCCGGCCGTTAAGCCATTTTAGCATTTTCCACATAATGCTACGTGATGCACTACGCACCCATATTGAATCATTTCATACATTTGACATTATTCTAGCAAATAATTTGTATGTACCAAGATTCAACTCAATGGAACAATTATATTTTTATTCAAATAAAAATATTACAAGGATACTACAATATTTATTCAAAATAAATAAATAGGAAAAACTACATTGGAAACAAATTCCTTATTCCTATCTCGTAGTAGTCCTTCAACCCGTGTGCCTTGTTCCATTCTCAACCGTCCACTCCACAAAGGGTGGTTCATAGCGCACAGCGGGGGTACCTCGGTTGTGACCTCACTCGTCCAACCATCCACATGTTTTGAACATGGCGAAATTGTCCTCAACCTTTTCACCAGGATGACGATTCGCTTCATAGTGGCATTTCTCCTTCTTCTCGTAATCTTCTTGAAAGCTAAGCTTCCGCTTAAGTTTCCTTTGATTACGGTTGAAGTCATTGGTCACACTACAATAGTACTCAGACCATGTAGTTATTACACCATCATAGGATCCTTCGTGGCTTTTAGCCGATCCACTAGACAACACAATAGGTACCAATTGTGTGCCATTAGCCACAGGTCTACCGGATCGTGAACCAAAGTTCTCCGGAGCACCATCGTGTGTTTTAGCAACTCCTATGGAAATAACATTTCCAACGTTGCTGCCATCAACTGGTATCACGGAATGTGCAACATCGTTGCCTTTCCGATCATTTGAATGTGCACCTCCGGCAACATTCACGGATCCAACACTTTTGGACTCCACCGATTTGTTCATTATCAAAAATAAATAAGGTTTTAAGATTGTTGGAGATAATGAACCACAATCGATTTAATATCCGTAAAATAATATTTATATATATACACACGAAATATATATAAAATATTATTGGATATATATCCGAAATATATATATACACACAAATATATATAAAACGGACCCAACGGTTATATATACATGTATATCTACGAAAAAGATATACCAATATATATCAACCAAAAAGAAAATATAATCCTTAGATTATAATTCCAAAACAACAAGAAAGAACGGATTTTTGCTTAGAGCATAATCCAAAACAAGAAAGAAGAAGAAAGAAAGAAATATACGAGTTAGGCAAAGTGCCTGTCTTTCCTTAAAACCTTATTTGCCACCTCCCAAAAGTGCTAGGAGCGTTGTGGCCTAGGTTTCCCAGGATAAAACGTACAACGGTTCGACGTTTGAGCACCCAAACGAACGAACCCGGCGAACAAGAGCACGGGCAAAACACAGCTTCAAGAATGGAGTAGGAGCAGAATTTTTGAGAGGAAAAAGTGCTTATCTTTGTGTGTTGTGTACTCTCGTTTTCTTCCCTCACTAGTTGTCTCTCACTATGCAGGTCAAAAGCCTCTACTCCCACTACACACTTATATAGGAGGTTGGTACTTAATAGCATTATTATGACACATTAACCAACATAAATTCAATTTAAAAATTGAATTATAACGTTTGAAACGGTCGTACTTATTATCGAAATAATATCAACGGTCACGAACTTAATATCCGATTAATTCGTACCGACCATAACGTCCCGTTTCAAATATCTGAGTGACCGAAAAGTCCGTACAAACCCGAAAGGTTAACGAATTGGGACCGGAAACCACACCCGAGCGACCCGCGAGCACCAAAAGGTGCAGCACGAAATGAGCTCACGAAAGGAGCTCATTTCTCCCAAGCACGAAACTGTGATCAAAAGAACGAAATTTGTGCTTTAAATCCCAAATTCCACTTTAAGCTTTTCCCAAAGCTTAATCTCTCGTGCTTAGTTGATTAAGCATTTCAAAGCTTAATTAATCCATTTAATCTTACATAACTAAATGAACTTTCGTGCTACACCTTTCGTCCATGCATCATTAAGCCACGAAAGGTGCATCCCAAATCCAAAACTTTATATTTACGCTTTCAAAGCTTAATCCCCTTAAGCTTACAACACCAACTTTCGTGCAGTGCAACGAAAGTTATTAGAATGCTAATTTTAATTAGCATCTAAACTTAAGTTTTTTGACTTCTCTCAAATAGGTTCACTTTGAGAATCAATTTCTCATTCACCTATTACTCATTTTGAGCGTACATTATATCAAATTCTTCGTCTCACTACGAAGAACCCGAATCCACATTGACCCGACCCAAATCGGAAGTGGATCCCACATATATTTGTACCACAAAATAATCACTCAAAATATCATTTTAATGCTATTTTTCCAACACCACTTAAGGTACAACTTGGGTAATGGACTTGTCCTTTACACTTTATGGATCTCGATCAGCCTAACAATTATCCAGCCACCGAGTGCTTAGACTTGGCCTTTATCAGCCTCCACCCAACACTATGAATCCCATAACATGATGATCAAGAATCTTGTTCTTTAATCTGATAAAACAGTAAAGTGGCAATTAACTTACTCTGTCGACAACAAATTTGTAAACGTGTCTCCTGCCACAACTGGGCATTGGGTCACCCCCTCTGTGCCATCAGCCCATGGAGTTCCTATCTGAAACCATTTAAAACAACACAGTACAAATTCATATACCACCATGAAATTAATTTCTGGAAAACCAGATGAGATGAGAGAGAGCTGCTTAATTAATCATAACTTAAACTCACCTGTCTGATGCCATGCCAATGGATGGCGAGATTTTCAGTTAACAAGCTGTTCTTGACCTCCACCACAACGGTGTCACCTTGTTGAGCCACGATGGTGGGTCCCGGAGATTTGCCGTTGATGGTGATAGCCAGCTTCTTGTAACAATCCGGCGACTTCAACTCGTACTTCACATCCCATTTGTAATGCCGAACTTTAGCGTCTACTGAATTCGCGGAAGCAAAGGCGGCTAAGAGGACTAAGCAAAGACGCACAAACCTTATTGTCATCATCTTGGTGCCCAAACAACAAATTAAAGTGACTAAATATATATATATATATATATATATATATATATATATATATATAAACAAAAGGCTAAAGTGCCAAATCGCACCATGAACCAATTGCGATATGTCATGCCGCACCCTGATCTTTCATAACTGCCGATTCGATGCATAAACCAAAATTTTTTTGTCGCCTAGCATTTTTTACAGGTTGCTTTTAAGTTTCCGGTTGTAAGTTGCTGATGTGGAATGGTTTTTTATTGACTTGTTTAAATATATATTAAAAATATGACATGGCAGTCATTTTTTACTTTCTCAACCTTTCCAACCTCCACATAAAACCTGATAACGTCTTGTTACGTTCGACTCTCACGGGAGCCTGAACCTCGCCGATTTTGGATCGACGGAGTGGTTCGGAGGGTACGAGGAGAATGTGGCGATGAGTGGGGTGGCGGGGATGCCCTACTATGTGGCACCGGAGGTGTTGATGGGAGAGAGTATAGTGAGAAGGTGGACGTGTGGAGTGTCGGGGTGATTCTGTACATAATGCATGCCTTTCTACGGCCATACTCCGACGGAAACTTTCTTGCGTTAAACTCATTGAAAACTTGGCAGATGATGAAAGTGTAGAACCAGTAATACTTTGTCATTTGTTCTTCTTGTAGTAATTTCTGAACTTCGTTCCATTGACTACTGGACCATCTATATTGTCTCCTTCCTTCAATATTCCACATTCAGTAGCTATTGCTTTGTAAGCAAATGCAACACATCTCAGGCTTACATAGTTACATGTAAAGCTTTTATCTCTCCACTTTTGACATGATACTTTCCAGTGCGTTTCAACTCCCTTCCTCACCAATACACCACTTCTTTTCTTTTGTGAGTTAAAAGCTTCGACTTGGGTTTCCGTTTTGCTTCTGGAATAAACCCACAGATGCCTCCACAGTTGGGAAATATGGGAAAGAATATTCCTCCACAATTTCCTCAACAACAAGCTGAAAAGTTAGTAGTCTTGATGGATCACCTGGTCCCAGATCACATCCCAGCATGCCTCCTCAATCACAGCCTCTATCATCACTCCCACCAACTCCAATTAACTATTATCCTAATTCCTACAGTAACAGTTCAGTATACTTCCAACCCCCAAAGAATTCCCAGAGTCCTTAGGCAACAAGATTTTATAATCAGATTAAAATCCATGGCTAAATCAACAACTGGACCAATGATGAGCACAACAGAATCCACGATACCACTGGCTTTGGTTTTGCTGCCAATGAACTCCTTGTGACGAGAGACACACAGAGAATTTCTGGAGACAATCAGTTCAGATGAGAGGAGAGGGGAAAAGGGCGGAGCTCATCCCGTCGCTGCTTCTAGACGCTGCCAACCACCGCCGTTCACTGCTATCGTCGGATCTGTTCACAGGAAGGAGTCATCGGATCTGCCTTGCTGCTGGCGCCGTGCTACCATTAACGGGGAAGAGGGGGCGAGGATAAAGAGAGAAGCACGAGAAGGGAGGGGAGCTGGCCATTGTCGCTGGCTACTTGCTTCGCCGGAAAGGGACGCCGGACAACGAGAGAGAAAGAGAGCAAAAAGGATGAGAGAGCTGAGGCGAAGGCTACGGTGGTGTCGTTTTTTTTTTTTTTTTTTTTAAATAATTAAAAATGCTTACATGTCAATATTACCGGCTCATGTCATTAGGTTTACCTGGAAACCTGTAAAAAATGCTAGAAGACAAAAAAAATTTAGTTTGTTCATCAAATTGACAGTTATGAAAGGTCATAGTGCGGCATGGCAAATCGCTATTGGTTCATGGTGCGGAATGACACTTGAGCCTAAACAAAATCTTCCTTCTAATATTTGTCTCGCCCAAACTCATTAATTATTGAATAATATGGCAAAATATGGCAAAATACAGAATATTGTATAAAGTAACATAATATATAGTAATAATTAATTAAAATAATATTAGTATGGTAATACACGAAATTATGGTCATTATATATATACTCCAATTACTCCAATAATAGGTACTAGTTTTTTTTATTACGCGCTTTACGCAAATAGGATAATGTCGAATAATTATTATTAAATAAGTATTTCAAAGTACATCAATACAATATTATATAGGAGATATTCATACATAAGTAAATAAATATTGAATTTGTTTATTTAAATAAGTAATTTAAAGTATATAAATGCAAGATAATATATTAGAGATTGATTATAATTGTCACTAAAATAAATATTTGCAACTTTGTAGTAACGCTAGTCTAAATACTCAGTCTAAAAGCGATAGTCTAAATAAATACTACTTTTGATTTAAATTTCTCTAATTCGCTTTTGGGTAGCATTATCATTATATTCACCTTCAGTACATGTCCTTTTTTTTTATTGGTAGTGTGTCATGTGCAATTGGGTTACTGGTGGTAACATAGAGAGATACATCGTGCAATGAGATTATAGTGTATGAAGCTTTAGATTTGTCTTGATGTGTATATGAGTGTGATCTTAGTTGTACTATGAACTCTTTATCTTACAAGCACATATTGATATTTGGTAGTGATAGTTTTTCCCCTACATGTTTCATGTGTTGTGAGATGTGTATCGTAAGTTATTATGTAAAAGTATTAAACAAAATATTAATATTTATTATATTGTATAAAATACTTGGTAAATAAATATATATAACATATTTTGTATTATAACTTTGATATTTAATTACAGGATGATGTAAAAAGAAAACAATGGACACTATACTGAATATAATAAATTAATAAATTTGAATATAAGGAATCTTTGAATTATAGAAAATAAAGATAATATAACTAATGAAATTATATCTCTTTTTAAATTTTTTATAATGAATAATTTTTTAAAATAAAGACATTATAGACATCTAATTCTAAATTAATTAAATGCATATATATTATTTTTTGTTGTAGCTACTAATTTATTTAATTTAATAAGAGTAATAAAGTGGCATACATACTTTTCATCAACAATAATAAAAGCATTGATTTTTTTTAATTTCTATTCGTTCTCGAGACAAATTGTTTTGAGAGTTTGTCAATGACAATTGCCACAATTGCTATCAATTGATAATAAATAATTCAAAATATATGGTCACAATAGATATTGTTATAATGATATAGTAAAAATTAAATTAACTTACAAATTTCTTTAGAAGTTTTCATGCATTGATAATATTCTGATGTGTAAACTTATTCAATTGGGCCAGTGGGATGTCAACATTGTCAATTCTTTGAAAAATGGTCGTACAATTTCAGAGTCCAGGTGTAATTTATTTATGATCAACAACTTTGTAGTTAGGTCGCGCAAGTCTGACAATGATGTAAGAACAATTTTGTCCGATAAAAAAAATAATAGTATAATATTTGTAAAGTAATGTACAATTTTACCATTATAAATATACAGACAAAAATATTAATACCATAATGACCTAAATCATTCCAATAATGCAAAAGCATAATTGAAATGTTAAGTTTTGTTCTAAATAATCAAAAGAAGATTAATTAAAAGAAAAAAAAACTTAACCTAAAATTGTTTTTTTTTTTTTTAATGCAAGAAAATCAAATGATTTTTAAAGTTTCTGATTTATAATCTTTGATGCTCAACTTTGAAAGCTATGTATTTAGTTGGGCTAATTATTTGACCAAAGTTTATGTTAAATTGTATATTATATATATATATATATATATATATATATATATATATATTAATATGTTTTAACATATTCGTAGTATATGTTTAACAATTATGCCAACTCTAATTGGGAGAGAGTTCGAACCTAAGACCCTTTTATAGAAATTAATGAGTAAGTTAAGAATAATAAATAGTTAACGGAGTATTCCGTTATTAAAGTTTATACTAACGAAATTTAGGGTTATTTAAGGGAAGAAAATAATATAATAGAGGGTAAATAAGGAAAATCATTAAATAATACTAAAATCAAAATAATATGAACCATTCATTTTAAGAAACAATTACACCGACATTTTTTTGTTCTAGTTAAGAGCCTAATATTATTGGCTCTTATGAGATTTGTATATTACCGTGTATATAAAATATAGGTATTACCGTGTATATTAATCTACATTTCAAATATCACATTTTCATCCTTTAAGAACATAACAATAGCTGTACAGTTCTACCAACACAAATTCGGACAGAAAATATAATAATACCTATTCTCAATGGCGGCTGAACTTCAGAGCGAGATTGTTGGTAGTGAACTTCATCCTAGTCTCCATTGAAATAATAACAGGTTTAGAGTGCTCCGTGTTGTTCATCTTCCAATTGTGCGTAGTACATGATGTAGAGGTATTTTTTTAAAAACTATAATCTTAATCTTAATATTTTGTATCTCTAAAATTGTAGTTGATGCATATGGTTTTTTTTTTTTTTTTTTTTTTTTTTTTTTTTTTTTTACAATTTCAGGGAACTTTTATACATATGCATATTCCTCAAATGTATGTTGCAAAGTGGTTCAACAAATTTAAAGAAGGCAAAGTTTATCGAATTCATAGATTTTGTTGGTTTATAATGAGTATAGAAACAAAACTACTAATCACAGGTATATACTGAAGTTTTGTGACAGAACTACTGTGGGAATATTGAAAGATGCAGATTTCCCAACACATGTTTATGACAGAGAAGATTATGATTTCTCTGAGGAGGTGGATTATTGCTTACATTATTTTGCTTTTTGTATAACTTTATTGAGGTATTTAAATTTTCCTAACTTTCACGATTCTCTGGATGGACAGGTTCCTGAACCTTCGATTGGAAATTAGGATTCGACCAAAGAAGGGGATTCTACCAAAGAAGGAGATTCAAATAATGAGGAGTCCTTTCAAAAAAAAATAATGAGGAGTCTGTTTAGAGATGAATAATGAGGAATATGTCCACAATTTAATAGTTTTTGTGTAATGGTATTTACCTTAATTTAGTACTAATTTGCAATATTCTGTTATATTTTTGAAATACAATCACACTTTTATTTTATATATTCGAAAAACAAGCATACGTACTGTTACGAATCATTTACGAAATATAATCAAATTTACGGATGTGGTGCCATTTTTTCCAATTATTTATAAGAGTTTTCCACTTTGTATAATATAACGAATTGATCATTTTTAATTCATATAACTGTTTTAATAATTTATATATATTTATATATAAATTATATAAAACTTATTCAGTAACCAAGTGTTTTGTAATATTTATTCACGCATCGTGATATTTTGAGCATATCTCTTTTTACATAAATCTAATTAATGTGATTTAGAGGTTGGTGTTAGTAATATTATCTTGATATATATATACATATATATATATATATATATATATATATATATATATATATATATATATATATATATATAGAGGGATGCACTCAGGTGCGAATAAGTGCTCAGGAGGGAAATGCGAACGAATCAGCACGCGACACGTGTCCAGATCTAATAACTTAAAAAAAATGCGGTGGCATTTTCGTAAATAATTGAACATCGAAAGGCAAGTAAAATCACTTACAAGTGCACCTACTTTCACCTATAAGTGCATGTAATTTTGCCTTGTTAGCATTCACTTTCCGCAATCATTCATGCACCTCGGTGTGCTTATAACTATATGTGCAACTATTTATTATAACTATAGGTGCAACTACTTATAACTATAGGTGCACCTACTTTCACCTATAAGTGCATGTAATTTTGTCTTGTTAGCATTCACTTTCCACAAACATTCATGCACCTGGGTGTGCTTATAACTATATGTGCAACTATTTATAACTATAGGTGCAACTACTTATAACTATAGGTGCACCTACTTTCACCTTTGTTAACATTCATTGATCTGAGTTCAGCGGGTAGTAATACCCCTGAAAACCACTCGCAAACATTCATACACCTAGGTGCAACTACTTATAACTATGTGTGCAACTACTTAGAACTATTGGTGCAACTACTTAGAACTATAGGTGCAACTAAGTATTGATGCTCAGTGTAAATTTTTACTTGCACCTATAATACATTTTACATGCACTTGTAATACATTTTACTTGCACTTCGATGTTCAATTATTTATGAAAATGTCACCGCATTTTTTAAAAAAAATCAGTGTTTCTCATCCATTAGATCTGGACACGTGGACGAACATAATTCATTCCTATTTCGCGCCTGGGCGAAGCATTCAGGTGCGATTCTATATATATATATATATATATATATATATATATATATATATATATAGATGTGTATTCAAATGAGGACAAGTATATTATAGAGGATTGTGAGGACAGATATAGTGTGTGCCATTAGCCGGTATGTCGTGTGCATGGCCGAATGTAGTCATGTGCGACAGTTTGTATGTCGCGTGCTAGATTTGTTAATTTATAGAGCCTAGGTTCGATACCTGATGTTTACATTTATTCTTGTGTGCCATTATGTATTAAGTTGTGTGCCTGGTATTAATTTGTTGTGTGTCCATTATTTGTCCTCATAGACCTCTATATATTGTTGTCCTCATTTGAACTCAACCCTATATATATATATATATATATATATATATATATATATATATATATACATAGATACATGAAGTGTTTCATATCATACTCGGACAGAGAATTCTCTCCCTAGAAGTCTGCTAGGGTTCCGCATCCCTCCTTCGACGCACGGGAAGGTTTCTCCGATCAATCTCCAGTCTTCTCCTTCGACATTCTTCTCTACGACGATGGCCGGCAGTTGGCTACGTAGGTCATGATGGAAGCAACAACAACGACCGGTGGTGACGTCGACGAGGTGGCGCAGAGTTGGGCAGATATCGTCCTTGAGGAGGAAAACGATGTCTTCGCACTGGTGGATCAGTTCGACGACGTCGACGTGGTGCTGTCCGGGAATCATGAAGCTTGGTGGGCAGATTCTTAACAACGAAGATTGTCAAGGAAGAGTATATGAGCCAGGTCATGGCCTTGGTATGGCAGCCAGTTAAGGGTGTCCAGGTAACTGAATTAAAACCTGGCCTATTCTTGTTTGTTTTCTACCATGAGACAGACATGCGGCACGTTCTAGATGGTGGCCCATGGTTGTTTGAGAACCACACTCTGATTTGCAAGCAAGTTCGGGATGGTGTGATACCGGTTACGGTACCACTTGATACTGTTGATATGTTGGTTCAGGTCCATGAGCTTCCCCTAGGGTATACATCAGATGTGATATTGGAGTAGGTTGGTAACTTCCTAGGAACTTTCATTAAAATTGATGACCGATTTGCTAATGCACCATGGAAGACCTTCTATCGTATAAGGGTTTCGTTACCGATTTCGAAACCGCTGAAACGGCGTATGAAGCTCTTGAAACGGGACAAAACGACATATTGGGTAAGCTTTAAATATGAGAGGCTATATAATTTCTGTTTTTTCTGTGGTATGTTGGGACACTTGCATAGATATTGTTTGAAGGCTCGGGAAGCGGCTATTCCGGTAGATAAATATCCCTATTCTGATGAGCTGCGTGCTAGTCAACGGAGAGGACCACGGAAGGTGGGGGTGCCGTGGTTGCTAGATAAGGATGGTAAGCCCGTGCAAGTGGCGGCGACCGTGGCTACTGTACTGCCGGGAGGACCAACTACCGATGCCTCGGTGGACTAGGATTCTGGCCGGCGGGGGCCCGAGCCGCTTATGTTGGCTTCGGCGAAGAGACGGCGGGAAGGTGAGTGTAACATCCCAAAATTTTGAAACTTTTAAAACTTATATAATAAAGGTAAATTCTCATTAAATCCCAAAACAGAGTATTACTAAACATAAGAGTGCGGGGTGTTATGCCACATCTGAGCTGGAGAACTCAGATGCACAGGCTAAACTAACTAAATATCCTCAATACATCATCATGGCACGCAGGCCGAAAGGAAAACTATCTATCTAATCCAAGTCCTTCTAGCGCGCTCCGGAAGCTAATCATCTGTGCCTGAAAGCCAAATATATCTGTTCAGCGAATGATGCTGGTAACCCACTCCAACGCGTTGAAATACAATATAGGTAGATATATATATATATATATATATATATATATATATATATATATATATATATATATATATAGATATATGAAAACCATTTTGAAGCCAGAAGATATATACTTAGGAGACTCTAGCTTTAAAACCAGGAATAGACTCGACAGGTAGGGATCATCACATTAAACAATGATAATCAGTTATATAGAGACAATATCATAAAGAACATGTATCTAAGGTCACAGTTCACTTTCAAATCATTCACATCATCATTCAATCAACATTCGTGTCACATAAGCACACTTTGGTGGCGCCACGGGACCAATCGCATGCCCCGAACATGAGGGTTAGTGCATATAGTACTAACACGGCCCCGCAGCACCCTACCTCATACCGCAGCATGAAGGAGTTGATCGCAGCCAACTGTATAGACCGTCGATAGTTTCAACGGCGGATCACAGCCCTACACACCGCTGACGCGCTCAGTCGGTGGACTGTGATCCTCTTTTGGGGACTGCGACCCTACACACCGCTTGACGAGCACAGTCGGTGGGTCGTAGCTGATTAAAGCCCTACACACCGCCTGAGGGACTCATTCGGTGGGTAATGATCTTCGGGGACTACGACCCTACACACCGCTGGCCCATACACTTGGTGGATCGCAGCCGACCATAGCCCTACACACCGCCTGATCACTCATTCGGTGGACTATGGCCTTCCTCGGGCTAGTGGCCCTACACACCGCCTGGCGCGTCCAGTCGGTGGACCATAGCACACGAGGCCCATGTGGACCACAGCCCAAGAAGTGAGTCACTGACCGCAGCCAGGAGAATGAACCGCAGCTCATGAGTAACCAGCTTGACCGCAGCCAAGTGTATAACCAATTTGATCGCAACCAAATTGGGGTATCATGCTCAAATAACACATAGTAACACATATTAGCACATTGGGAAGGGGGAAAGCGTATAAATAAACTTAAGCGTGATTATCCACATATTAAGAATAGTCCTAAGGGGTTCATACATCTTCCTCCTAGGTCAACGAGTTATCGATTCAACTAGCATGCAATATACGAGACTCTTTTATCCTACGATCGGTACCCGAAACATCAACTAGACTCATGCATGACAAACGGGGTCCGTTGGGACACCACGGGGGGGGGGGGGGGGAACATCAAACGGGGAAGCCGAAGTGCCAAAGTGGGCAAATTCCAGCGGGTGGAGGATCACCCGCCGGCGAAGGACCTCCGGGCAGCGGGTGCCCGGCGAGCAGACGTCTGCCCGCTGCCAGTGGCGGGTCCCCCTACTCCCACCTACCCCCTATTGACTCTTTTCCAAAATATACGTCCCGGGATCCTTCGTGGAACCCGAAACCATGCTTAGACACTTTTAAACACAATTGATGACACCACGTAGACAATTAACAGATCAAAAGTAAGAATCACATAGAACACATCCTAACATGACTTCTAAACATAATCAACACCCGAACATGTGAATTCCCACCCAAATATGCCAAGAAAATCCCAATACGAAATTCATGATTCAACCTAGGGCGCTAATCACATTTAAATCACAAAATCATGCTTTATCTTTAAAAATCAAGAACATCACACAACTATCAAGAACCTCTTATCATCATCAAGATCATCAAGATCACACATAAAATCATCTCATCAATTATCAAGATCATATCACAATTATCATAGAAGATTTCATCAAGACACAAGCATATAGAAGGAGCCAAAGAAGAAGATTATAGCAAAGAAAATAAGTTTTGTTGAGACATGGGTTAACTCTTAGCCTTAATTAAATTCCTTGGCTATGAAGGGTCTTTCTTTAAGATTTCTTCTTTCTTGATTTCTCCTATGAGAATTCTTGGGAATTCTTGTGTGGTGAGAGTTATTGTGGTGTGGGTTCTAGGTGCCTCCTACGCCCCTATTTATATATACCTAAGAGTCCCAATTAGGGTCTAAATGGTATGGGCTTGCTAATTCTATTCCTTATAGGACTAAGGGGTTGGTTTTAGGGATAAGGGTCCATGAGCTATGGTGGACCCCTTTTTAGTTAATTAATGGATTTTAATTCTCTTTTTAGGATAGGTAATTAAATAATTAGTTTGGGTTAGAGGTCGTAACACGGGGTGTTACAGTGAGGATATCATGCATGTGGGTGAGGTTGGGGAGGATGTTGCAATGACAGAAGTTGTTCAAAAAAACTTGTCATTGGCGGGTACTGGTTCCCAGGCCCGCCCATCATCATAAGTACCCTCAGTTGGAACTTTCGTGGCTTGGGCAATCCACGAACAGTTCGTGAAGTGAAGGACCTTGTATCGCGTAAGAAGCCCGATTTTATTTTTCTCATGGAAACTAAGGTAGGTCGAATACATGTTGAACGTATTCGTGTCAATCTTGGTTTTGATGGTCTTTTTATGTTGATTGTGTTCGTCTAAAAGGAGGTCTAGCTTTGTTGTGGCGAAAGAATAATACAGCAAGGCTTATCAGTTTTTCTTAAAATCATATTGATATTGAGGTGACTATGACTGGCTTTCCGAAGTGGCGTATGACGTGTTATTATGGCTTCCCAGAACGTAGTAGGCGTACAGAGGCATGGGATTTATTAAAGTCACTAGCACCACAATCTACACTTCCATGGGTTATGGTGGGTGATTTTAATGATCTCCTTTTTCAGTATGAGAAGAGAGGAGGTAACCCACATCCAAATAATCTCCTTTGCGGATTTGGGGAGACTATTGAGCAATGCGGTTTGTCTCAACTGCCTATGAGTGGATATCAGTTTACGTGGGAAAAGAGCAAGGGGACGTCAGATTGGATTGAGGAAAGGCTAGACAAGGTTCTAGCAACAAATGATTGGTGTGGTATTGTGCCTGAAGCAAGAGTAATTAATCTATTGACAAGGACATCTGATCACTCTGCACTCTTACTAGAAACCCATAGTCTATGTCGATGGAATGTGGGAAGAAAGAGATTTCGTTTCGAGATGGCCTAGTTACATGATGAGGGATGTAGGGATGTGGCAGAGAAATCATGGGGAGAAAGAAGATCAGAAGAGATCCAAAAGTGCATAACACATTGTGGTGATCACTTGGCCCGCTGGGGCAGTGATCGTTATCATAAGTTTGGTGAGAAAATTATACAACTACGAAAGGACCAATTACATCTGAGAGGACGCACGGATCCAGCCTCCCTAGCTGAATTCCAGCGCTTGGAGGAAGTTCTAAGTCACATGGAGACCTAGGAGGATACCTATTGGAGACAACGAGCCAAACAACATTGGCTTAAAGATGCAGATACCAATACAAAGTTCTACCACAGGTATGTCTCTCATCGTAAGAAAAAAGAATACAATCTTTAAACTTATGAATGATAATGGGGAGTGGATGGAAGGGGAGGATATGAATAATATTATTTTAGATTATTTTGATGGAATTTTCAAGTCTGGTAATCATGTGAGTGGTAATGCTTTATTTGATAATGTAATGCCACGAGTTACCCAGACCCAAAATAATTTTTTGCTTCGACCCTTTGAGATGAATGAAGTTAAAGATGCACTCTTTGCAATGTTCCCTGATAAAGCGCCTGGCCCTGATGGCATGAACCCTGGATTCTGTCAACATTTCTGGGATGTAGTGGGGAGTGATATTTCGAAATTTATAATTAATTGTCTAAATACTCGCTCTTTCCATGCTGGTTTAAATGATATGGATGTGGTGCTGATCCCCAAGAAAAATATCCCTGAAGTGGTCTCTGATCTTAGGCCTATAGCTTTGAGTAATGTAATTTACAGGATAATGGCCAAGATGATTACCCATAGAATGAAGCCATTGATGCAGAACATTATATCTGAATCCCAGAGTGCTTTTATACCTGACAGATTGATCACAGATAATATACTCATAGCGGCTGAAGTGGGACATTATTTGAATAGGAAACATTATGGAGTTGTTGGTTGGGGTGCCCTCAAACTTGATATGGCCAAAGCCTAGGACCGTATGGAATGATCCTTTCTTCATAAAATGTTACTGGCCCTGGGTTTTGATGACAGGTGGGTGGAATTAATTATGTTGTGTGTGACTACAGTATCATACAATTTCCTGATTAATGGCTCTCGCAGTACTCCGGTGACACCCACCCGTGGACTAAGACAGAGGGACCCTTTATCCCCTTACCTATTTATTATTTGCGCAGAAGGACTTTCATTATTATTGCAGCAATCACAAAATGAATGGACTAATACATGGATGCAGAGTAGCAAGAGGCGCTCCTCCTATCTCCCATTTATTTTTTGCTGATGACAGCCTACTTTTCTTCAAAGCAAATGTGCAGGAAGCCACTGAAATAAAAGATTGTTTATCCCTATATGAGACCTTGTCTGGGCAGAAAGTCAATTATCCTAAATCAAGAATATGCTAAAGTAAGAATACTTGTCATGAGGATAGAGATACTGTGGCACATATCTTAGAAGTAACCCAAGCTCCCAATTTTGGGAAATATCTTGGACTGCCCTCTTTTGTGGGAAGAAATAAAAAGGCAGCATTTGCTTATATTGAGGATAAAATGAGACAGAGGATTGGATCATGGAACAAGAAATTATTATCTCAGGCTGATAAGGAAATTCTATTGAAAAGTGTAGTTCAAGCTATGCCTACCTTTTCAATGAGTGCTTTTTTACTACCTACATCTGTATGCACGACCATTGAAAGGGTCATGAATCGGTACTGGTGGGGATCAGGAACTGACCGGGGAATTCATTGGAAAGCATGAGATAAATTATGTATTCTGAAAAAACATGGGGGCCTGGGTTTCAAGAATTTGAGGGCTTTCAATTTGGCAATGTTAGGCAAATAGGCATGGAGGTTGCTTACTAACACTGATTCGTTGGTGTCTCGTATTTACAAGGACAGATACTATCCTAAGGATACATTTTTTGAAGCATACCTAGGAAATAATCCCAGCTATTGCTGGCGCAGTATTATAGCAGCTAATGATTTAATATGCAGTGGTGTAAGACGGCGTATTGGGAACGGAAAATCTACCTTAATCTGGGAGCACCCTTGACTTCAAGATGAACAAGATCCAATGATTCAAACTGAGATGCCACCACAGCTTGCTGGAGCCAAAGTCGAGGGATTGATTGACCAGGACACTGGTTCATGGGATCAACATATTCTCACTGATATTTTTCAACCAATTGATATACCTAAAATCCTGAAGATACCAATTTCCCCAGATTATGATGATACATGGTATTGACACGGGGATCCCAATGGTTGTTACTCTGTCAAGAATGGCTATAGATGCATAATTGGAAATTATGAGAATGATAATGATGGGGCATTTGACAAGTGGATCACTCTATGGAAATTAAAAATCCCACCCAAATGGAAAACTTTTCTATGGAGAGCTATTAGTGATATCATTCCCACCACCAATAATTTGCTTATAAAGAGAGTGGAAGTTGATCCGATGTGTGCCATGTGTAGAATCATGAATGAAGACACTATGCACTCATTGGTGTTGTGTGGCTATGCAAGCTCCATATGGGCTCAATCCAACCTTCCACTCCCCAATATTATGATAAATATTTTCCATGATTGGTTTGGTGCAATCATAAATGTTCTAGACACTAATGGAATTATTTACGCAGCTGCAATTTTATATCATATTTGGAGAGCACGGAATGGAGCTGTGTGGGATGCTTGTCTACCACGACCGAAGAATGTAATTGTGGCGGCCACTGCCACCATGCATACATGGCATAGCATACACTGCCGAACCACCGCCCAACTGCTGGACGGTCAAACTGCTACTGCAACGCCACTGCCGGACGAGCCCTCAACTGCCGAACTGCCACTGCCGGCGAGTCACACTCCAGCGCCTCACTCTGCTGGACAACCGTTGAATCCACCACCGCCGCAGCCGAATCCCCTTATCGCAATAGCAAGACCAAGGAAATGCTTTGTGGACGCCGGGTATCACCAAGGAACAAACTCGGCTACGGTCGGGGCAGTCCTCAACGATGCCAGCGGTCGTTTTGTTTCGTCCTTCAGCGCGCCTATCCTGAGTTGTTTTTCCCCACTTATGGCCGAAGCATTCGCGTGTAAAGAAGCCCTCTCTTGGCTAAAGGCACGAGGTGAACAATCTATACAGCTTCATACGAATTGTCAAACGTTACAATGCTATCTATCTACACCGGACAACCCATCTCATTCATACATTGGCTATGCTATTGATAGTTGCAGAAATTATATGTATGCTTTTACTTCCTGCTTAGTTGTTTTTATTCCTAGATTACAAAACTTACTAGCTCATAGTTTAGCTACTTCAGCCTTTACGCTTCCTTCGGCAATGTACTGGGATGATGTCCCACCTGACTGTATTTTAATTTATCTATAAATACAACCCATTGGTTGACTTTCAAAAAAATTTCAATACATATTTTTTTTTTGAAGTTTTTAATTTCACAATACATATATATTTTTTTAAAGTTTCTAATTTCAATACATATTTTTTTAAGTTTGTAATTTCAATACATATTTTTTAAAGTTTCTAATTTCAATACATATTTTTTTTAAGTTTATAATTTCAATACATATTTTTTAGTCAATATTGATATTTCTAAGATGAAACTACGAGTAATTTGGGCGGCAGAAAATACAAATTGGACTCATATGACTCTATATATGTGGGGGTGTGTGTTATGTATATGTATCACACAATCTATAAGCTATGGATGGTTGGATAGAAGATTTTTTTTTTTAGTTACAATAATCATAATCAAAGCCAGCTACTTAGGTACAATGATCAAAATCAAAGTCAAGGACATTATGATGTATTTTAAGTTGTTATTTGAATTGTTAATGAATTGTTATTTATTTCTATGGGTGTTGCTATTTGTATTTTAAGCGAGTTTGTTCTTGCTTGCTAGGTAATTAGGACTCATTTAAATTAGATATAATTTCTCAATTGACTAAATAACAATCTCTTTGTTCCATGTCAAGAGAGAAAATTATAGTATTAATCAATTTAGTGAATATAGTTGTAAATTAATTTAATTTGTTGTGCATATAGTTGTGAATTAATCAATTTATTGTATTTACAGTATAAAAAGGTACGTAGAATTGAATTGTTATTTATTTCTATGGGTGTTGATATTTGTATTTTAATTCAATTTGTTCTTGCTTGCTAGGTAATTAGGACTCATTTAAATTAGATATAATTTTTCAATTGACTAAATAATAATCTCTTTGTTCCATGACTAATTAATAGTTTGATTGTTAAAAAAATGAATAAGATATATTAATGTTTGACTACATTTAATGAAGGTGGTGCAAATAGCACATTTCTATTTGCACCACCTATAAAGCTATTACACCTATTAAAGTGGTGGTGTAAATAGCAAATTGGGTGGTGCAAATAGAATTTCCCTTAATGAATTAGGTATTAAAGCTTACCTTTTTTGAATTAACATGTATTCCTTATATGATATTTTGTAATATATATATATATATATATATATATATATATATATATATATATATATATATATATAACCAAAAATTAATTAACATTACATGAAATATTATGAATATAGAGTAATTAATGAATTAGGTATTAAAGTTTACCTTTTTTAAATTAACGTGTATTCCTTATATGGTATTTTGTAATATATATATAACAAAAAATTAATTAATATTATATTACACAGAATATTATGAATATAGACTAATTAATGAATTAGGTATTAATGTTTACCATTTTTGAATTAACGTATATTCCTTATATGGTATTGTAATTATGTAATTATGTTTAATCTATTTATCTATATATAATTAAAAGTAAAATCCTCCTAGCCAAATTTTCCCCCAAAACATATTGGTAAAATTAATAATTTTGATTGGTCAAGGGAATATTAATAATAAATTTTAATTATGGTATTTTAATTATCTACTATCTATCTACTCTAAGAGCCCAAGAGAGTTAGGCCTATAATGGTAGAAAAAATGACGGTCAAATTTTTTAATCAAATGAATGGCTCAGATTGATCAAATTTTAATTATCTTATGATTTCCAAATTTATCCTTAATGAATATGATTATCCGTTAACTTTTCCGTTAAATATTATCTTTTCCGTTAATTTCGGTTACTTCACCGTTAACTTACTCATTGATTTCAATAAGAAAGGTCTTAGGTTCGAACCAAATCCCAATCAAAGTTGGCATAATTAGTACTCTATTTTATTCTTATTAAATTAAATAATAATTTAGTAGATAAACAAAAAAGAATACATATGCATTTCTTTAACTTAGAATTATTTTACAAAATCTTGATTAAAAAAAAATATTCATTATCAATAAATTAAATAAGAGAAATAATTTCATTAGTTATATTGTCTTTATTTTTCTCCAATATAAAAATTCTTTACATTCAAATTCATCAATTGATTATATTCGCTACATTTTCCCTACAATGTCTTTATTAAAAATAATTATTCATTATCAATAAATTAATTAAGAGAAAGAATTTTATTAGTTATATTCTCTTTATATTTCACCAATGTAAAAATTCTTTACATTCAAATTCATCAACTGATTATATTCACTACAGTGTCTATTATCTTTTTTGTGCACTATTTTTTTAATTAAATATCAAAGTTGTTAGTGTTTTATTTCTTTAAGAAAAACCCCAACATATAATTGGCAATATTATTAATGCAAATTAAGAATTTAAGATAGGGTTTAGCTTGGTGTCTGTCCATCTTTGAAGAAGACTGATTGATCAGTGAAGTCAACAGACGCACCTCTAGATCAAGCCACCGAAGGACTGATAAAGGAAAGTTTCTAAAAGATAGTACGCAGTTATGAGATGATGGTTTTGGAAAGATTATCAGCGAATCATCTTGTGAGGTATGGACCGAATCTTAAGATTTCTTTCTTCATAAAAAGTCTTACCGTCTACAACCAGAGATATATTTGGAGAGTGTCCAAATCAAGAAGTATAAATATACTTATTCGTTCAGAAGTTATGGTTGCATTGATTGAAGCCAAAACACTCTATACTAAACAGAATATACATCTCTAGTTGTCATGCCTCTTTTCAAAATAATAAGTTCATGGTGATTATGAAGAAGAACTTGAGAAATATCAACACTGCTTAACCGATTGGACGCGAAGATCACTCAGTTATGGGAACAACGTGGGACTGCGTCATTGAAGCGGACTGCATCAGAGTTAGTTCTCCAATTGAAGGGATTTCATTGCACTTCTGAATGCGTGGCTCTCCGACTTCAACAATCCACTAAACCTTTGTAGACTGGGTACTGACCTTGTGTGGGGCACTTGAGTGAGATTGTTCTTCTCTACCTTTGTACATTGGATTCTGAGTTAGTGGATTGGACGCATCGGTGATCGTCCCCCAGATGTAGATACACACTGTATCGAACTGGGTAAACAAACATATCTGTTGATTTACTTTCTGCCTTAGTTTTCCGCATTACGTAATATCTGCCTATCTATCTGAATGACTGCTTGATTGAGAATCTGAGTTTGTCAGTCACCTATTTAGTTTGCAAGAAACTAAATCAATATTTCCAGATTAAGAGAATATTCAAAATTACATGTGGTATCAGAGCTTTTAAGTCTACATAATGACTTGATCCATACAGGAAAAACTTTTTGCATTTTGTCTTTCTTTAAGAAGCTGTTTGCTTGGTTGTCTATTGAGATTTGGATTACTCTCTGCTCGTGAGTTCTGGCTGGTCGTCTGTTTGAATCAGGATGGATGCAAATATGAAACCACCGGAATTGGATGGTCACAACTATTCCTTCTGGAAGGCTCGAATGGAGATTTACCTTCAAGCTCAAGGCACCAGCGGTTACCGTATTGTCCTCACTGGATGGAGCCCTCCGACAGTTCAGAATGTTGATGGAACCACTGGGATCAAACCGATAGAGACTTGGACTGAAGATGAGATGTCGTCCTCTGATCTGAATAATAAAGCACTGAATTCTACTGTAGGATCTCTACATGAATCTGACTAGAATTGGGCCCACCTTCATTATTCTAATAGGCTTCACAGGTTTTAATATAGACAAGGGTCCACGGTCCTTCATGGATCACATTAATTAATTAAGGGATCCTGACTAAATTATATCATTTTTAATCATTCTTTAATGGGATTAATTAAATAATTAATCCGGGTTTAAGGGGCGTAACACGGGGTGTTACACTCTTCCCCTTAACAAGAAGCTTCGTCCTCGAAGCTTAGAAATTATTTAAGGGATGAAGAGTCGGAATTAGTTCGGTAGTATATAGGGAGAATATTTTATGGGATATATATATATATATATATATATATATATATATATATATATATATATATATATATATATATAGAATTACATTCATGTAAAAACATGGCTTAAAATACAAACGTGTGGACATTTCTGGATCGTTGGATTTTAGATATCTAAGGTTGTGATTAGTTTTTATGATTTTGTATGTTGCCCGTCTGTGTGCACTATCGTTTATGGACGTGTGTACGCCGGCCCAAATACTGTGGATTCACACATGCATACTACATTGAATGTGTGCACTGTCGTCCACGGATGTGTGCATACCCACATTTAGCTGTGTGCACGGTATATGTTCACATGTTTGTATTTTACGAGTGTTTGCATGTGAATGCAACCCTCTATATATATATATATATATATATATATATATATATATATATATATATATATATATATATATATATATATATACTGGGTTTTGGGAAAATTCGGTTCGAAAAGGGAAAAGGGAATGGAAGTTTTAGGTTTCAAACTTGCGGGCAATGTTAAATAGGAATAGGACAAGAGGAATTAAAGTTGCAGCTTAGGGAATAAGGTTGTCACCATGCACAGAATCACTTGAAAGAAGGTATCAAGACCGAAGTTTGAAGTGGTAGAAGGGATTTCTCAACGAAACGGTTTTTTTTTTTATTTGACAAAGAAAGGAAGGGAACTCGGCTTGTTGCACGATCAAACTTAAAAATTCCTACACCCCTATGTCTATAACCTTAGTACTAATTATCCTGCCCAAAGGGAGTATATCACCAAATACCATAGATACCGGATTCATACCTAACTATTGTACTAACTAACAAAATATATACCGAATGATAAGGCTATGAACATGCAATTCACATTATATGAATAAAAGCACAACAGAGAAGTCTTACTCACGACATGCTATAATGATTTAAACATATAGGATCACAAGCTACACCGAACATGCAATTAAATATAGTTATTTATGTACCTAAATAAGAGACTAATACCACGTAGGTGCACATTTGAATAGCCATGCAATCAATGTAAAACACATATAGCAACACAGGCGAATCATATTCACGGTTGGATATAAACATTTAATGTACAATTTAGCATGTCATGAGCCAAATACCACCTAAACAGGATTTATACCCATTCAGTGTACCAAAACATCATGCACCAAATACTCACAATTACATAAAGACAAGCCTATCATATGGGGTAGTCTTTTATAATTAACTATCATGTTATATGCGAAACTTGCAAATTGGTACACCTAAATATATACTGCCGTAATTATGCTAAATATTCAACTGCCTAGTCTATAGGCATAGGGCATGAAGGCACGTGAACATATTTCAAGTCTTAAATAATAACTAGTCATATGGAAACACACAACACCTATGCGTACTGTTCAATATGTTAAACTAGTGCATATTCCACAAATAAATTCATGTACTCAATATCGTGGCATAACCAACAATTGTCATATATAATCAGGAAGATCATAAGTCATATAGAAATTACTTAAAATGACAAGAACCAATTTCTGAGGAAAAGATTTTCACGTATGCAATTAGGAAAAAGGTTTTTTGCTTCTTATGGGGCACAACGGATCAATAAAACGAGAAGTCAAGAAATCAACACACCGTACCAATGGGCGGTACGGTGGGAGGTCGACGGCCTGCCAGGGTCCCGCCAGGGTCCTGCTGGTACGCGCCTGGGAAGGGGAAATCACTTCAGAAAAAATATCAAGAATGCACAAATTCAAGTCCAAATATCGATATGGTTGAATAACAAAAAGAGCTTGAATTCATAGAATAGCTCAAAGAATTGCATTAGAGGACCCTAAATTTTATATATCGATAACTACACGTATCAAACTCACACGGTAATCAACAATCTTCATCAAACAGTTTCCACGTAATACACAATATTCACGAGGATCATGGATCACATAACAATTATTCGAATGTAGCGAGATAGATTTTTATTTGAGGAACAAGATTTTCATATAGGCACATAGAGAAATATTTTTATTTCTTATGGGGTTAAAATAATTTTGAGTAGCCATAAATCTTACTTGAATTCCAAAATCAACCACCTAAACTTGATGACACTTGGACCCTAATTCTTGAGTCAATGATTGATGGGAAGAGACTTATGAACAATGAGAAAACTAGGGTTTTATTTATTTGGGAGGGAAGGAAATGGCCATAGGGAGGCGATATGGGATGCAGACAAATATGATAGAGCTAGGGTTAACTCATACAGAATATTCATAAAGAGAAATATAATTAGGTAGATTAGGGTTAGAGATATTATTGTATATAATACGATCATACAATTATATAAATACGTATAAATAAAGGAGGATGTTCTATAGGCTTACAAGTGTATATATATATATATATATATATATATATATATATATATATATAGAGAGAGAGAGAGAGAGAGAGAGGGACGTACTGTATATGACACAACTATGAAAGATTTAAGATTAGGCAAGGTGATTAATTAGGATTAGAAATAATAATAATAATAATAATAATAATAATAATAATAATAATAATAATAACAATAATAACAATAATAACAATAATAACAATAATAACAATAATAACAATAATAACAATAATAACAATAATAACAATAATAACAATAATAACAATAATAACAATAATAACAATAATAACAATAATAACAATAATAACAATAATAACAATAATAACAATAATAACAATAATAACAATAATAACAATAATAACAATAATAACAATAATAACAATAATAACAATAATAACAATAATAACAATAATAACAATAATAATAATAATAATAATAATAATAATAATAATAATAATAATAATAATAATAATAATAATAATAATTATTATAATAATTATAATAATAATAATAATAATAATAATAATAATAATAATAATAATAATAATAATAATAATAATAATAATAATAATAATGATACTGATGTGCGTGTAAGTGTAGTGTACAAATATAATTAGGATTACTACATGCTTTAGGAACGTATACAAATAATAAAAATTTAGGATAATATATTTAGAATAGTAGGAATATACCTAGATATATTTGTTCAATCGGGGGTCTTTATCTTATTGGTCTTTTTGGTTGATTCTTCAAAAGCATCAGACAAGGCATTAGAAGCTTGTGGTCCACCATGCAACATGGACCAAAGTCTAGAATGATAGTTTTAAATAGTTTGGGGGTCAAAATAGATTTTTTCAAAAATAATTTCTAGATGACCACTTGGTTTAGGTTTATCAGATTTCTCTCGGTTTCACTCAGATTGACTTTTGGGTCAAAACTTGGTACGTGTACCCAAGAATTTAGAATTTTAGAAATAGAATGAATCCCGGTGTTGGATTTATTTAAAACGTAACTCAAAATAATTAATTCGAACACCGTTTTACTCATAGGTATTTTGGAAGAGTGAAAAATGGTTATTTTAGAATTTCTTAAAACAAAATTTAGAAAAATTAAATTTTGGGTTGTGACAATCACACTCTACCCCCCTTCAAAAGATGCTTCGTCCCGAAGCATAACCATAAAGCAACAAGGAACAAGGGGGACTTGACCAATATGAAATTTAAGCGACTCAAACGAAAGCGCAAGACACCATAAAGATCACATATCACATTTTCCCTTTCTAAGAAATAAAGTTATGTCTCCGTAACTTTCATGCAAACTCATGCAAGTCCTTAACCAACCTATAAATAAATCAATTAGGAAAATAATCCAACTTTCATGCTCAAGTAAATAATCAAGTCCAACATTTATTACGAAATAAAGTTAAGAGTTTTCTAAGTTTCAGAATACCAAGGTAAATCATCAAATAATCAAAGAATGATATGCGACAAAGCATGGAAAAGTATGCAAGGAAACAACGGATTTATCAAGGAACACACTCAATCAACCGGACACCATACGGTTACTCCAGAGACCAGTATGAACAGAATAATCAACATGATACGATATTCAAATATCAATCAAGAGGCAACAACAATACTATAATACCCCGTGTTACGGCCCTCGAGCCCGGATTAATTAATTAAATTAATCCCGCTATCATAATTAAAAAAGATTTAATATAATTAAGATTTTCTTAATTAATTAATGTCGTCCATAATGGATCATGGACCATTGCCTGAAACCCAGTAGGAATAAAGTAAGTGGGCCTTGCCATTCATATTCCAAATAGGACTTCTGAATAATTAAATATAGAGGATTAGAAAGCATTTAGAACCATCTTCCCCTCATAACACTAAATACGAGCGATTTGCCCGGGGAACTTAGCAGAAGGAATTCCCCACCACCAAGCCTAGGGAAACCAATCGGAGGAGAATCTTAGTAAAGAATCTTAATAGCCAAGGGAGGATTAATTAAGGCTAAGAGGTAACCCATGTCTTACAAAACCTATTTTCCTTGCTATATCTCGATTATTGGCTCCTTTGATAATTGTATGTATGATTCTGTGTTTGAGTTTTGATAGAGCTTTGCCTAGGGTTTATGTTGTGTTTATTTGATAATCTTGATGATCTTGGTGTTGTGATGAATTATATTTGCGATCTTGCGTTTGGGCATGTCTAGAGCTTGTCATTAGGGTTTATTTGATGGGATCTTGGTGTTCTTGTGATTCTTGTTGTTCTTACATAATTAGGAATCGAGACTCATGAAAAAGGAAATTTCCTTCCAATGGGACGCGAGTTGTGACCTGGCCTTCCAAGAACTAAAAGAGAAATTGACCACAGCCCCAGTATTGGCGCTACCATCAAGACTAGAAGGATTCGAAGTCTACAACGATGCCTCAAAGAAAGGTCTGGGATGCGTGTTAATGCAAAATGGTAAAGTAATCGTGCACACATCTAGACAACTTAAAACCCATGAGGAGAATTACCCCACTCATGACCTAGAACTAGCAGCAATAGTGTTTGCCCTAAAAATCTGGAGGCACTATTCGTACTGGGTGCGATGCAAGGTGTGTTAGTGTTTTTAAATGTTCAAAAACCCCATATTATAATT
>NW_017617781.1:615250-643973 GCF_001879475.1 Ipomoea nil
GAATGGAGATTTACCTTCAAGCTCAAGGCACCAGCGGTTACCGTATTGTCCTCACTGGATGGAGCCCTCCGACAGTTCAGAATGTTGATGGAACCACTGGATCAAACGATAGAGACTTGGACTGAAGATGAGATGTCGTCCTCTGATCTGAATAATAAAGCACTGAATTCTACTGTAGGATCTCTACATGAATCTGACTAGAATTGGGCCACCTTCATTATTCTAATAGGCTTCACAGGTTTTAATATAGACAAGGGTCCACGGTCCTTCATATCACATTAATTAATTAAGGGATCCTGACTAAATTATATCATTTTTAATCATTCTTTAATGGGATTAATTAAATAATTAATCCGGTTTAAGGGGCGTAACACGGGGTGTTACACTCTTCCCCCTTAACAAGAAGCTTCGTCCTCGAAGCTTAGAAATTATTTAAGGGATGAAGAGTCGGAATTAGTTCGGTAGTATATAGGGAGAATATTTTATGGATATATATATATATATATATATTATATATATATATATATATTATATATAATATATAGAATTACATTCATGTAAAAACATGGCTTAAAATACAAACGTGTGGACATTTCTGGATCGTTGGATTTTAGATATCTAAGGTTGTGATTAGTTTTTATGATTTTGTATGTTGCCCGTCTGTGTGCACTATCGTTTATGGACGTGTGTACGCCGGCCCAAATACTGTGGATTCACACATGCATACTACATTGAATGTGTGCACTGTCGTCCACGGATGTGTGCATACCCACATTTAGCTGTGTGCACGGTATATGTTCACATGTTTGTATTTTACGAGTGTTTGCATGTGAATGCAACCCTCTATATATATATATATATATATATATATATATATATATATATATATATATATATATATATATATATATACTGGGTTTTGGGAAAATTCGGTTCGAAAAGGGAAAAGGGAATGGAAGTTTTAGGTTTCAAACTTGCGGGCAATGTTAAATAGGAATAGGACAAGAGGAATTAAAGTTGCAGCTTAGGGAATAAGGTTGTCACCATGCACAGAATCACTTGAAAGAAGGTATCAAGACCGAAGTTTGAAGTGGTAGAAGGGATTTCTCAACGAAACGGTTTTTTTTTTTATTTGACAAAGAAAGGAAGGGAACTCGCTTGTTGCACGATCAAACTTAAAAATTCCTACACCCCTATGTCTATAACCTTAGTACTAATTATCCTGCCCAAAGGGAGTATATCACCAAATACCATAGATACCGGATTCATACCTAACTATTGTACTAACTAACAAAATATATACCGAATGATTAAGGCTATGAACATGCAATTCACATTATATGAATAAAAGCACAACAGAGAAGTCTTACTCACGACATGCTATAATGATTTAAACATATAGGATCACAAGCTACACCGAACATGCAATTAAATATAGTTATTTATGTACCTAAATAAGAGACTAATACCACGTAGGTGCACATTTGAATAGCCATGCAATCAATGTAAAACACATATAGCAACACAGGCGAATCATATTCACGGTTGGATATAAACATTTAATGTACAATTTAGCATGTCATGAGCCAAATACCACCTAAACAGGATTTATACCCATTCAGTGTACCAAACATCATGCACCAAATACTCACAATTACATAAAGACAAGCCTATCATATGGGGTAGTCTTTTATAATTAACTATCATGTTATATGCGAAACTTGCAAATTGGTACACCTAAATATATACTGCCGTAATTATGCTAAATATTCAACTGCCTAGTCTATAGGCATAGGGCATGAAGGCACGTGAACATATTTCAAGTCTTAAATAATAACTAGTCATATGGAAACACACAACACCTATGCGTACTGTTCAATATGTTAAACTAGTGCATATTCCACAAATAAATTCATGTACTCAATATCGTGGCATAACCAACAATTGTCATATATAATCAGGAAGATCATAAGTCATATAGAAATTACTTAAAATGACAAGAACCAATTTCTGAGGAAAAGATTTTCACGTATGCAATTAGGAAAAAGGTTTTTTGCTTCTTATGGGGCACAACGGATCAATAAAACGAGAAGTCAAGAAATCAACACACCGTACCAATGGCGGTACGGTGGGAGGTCGACGGCCTGCCAGGGTCCGCCAGGGTCCTGCTGGTACGCGCCTGGGAAGGGGAAATCACTTCAGAAAAAATATCAAGAATGCACAAATTCAAGTCCAAATATCGATATGGTTGAATAACAAAAAGAGCTTGAATTCATAGAATAGCTCAAAGAATTGCATTAGAGGACCCTAAATTTTATATATCGATAACTACACGTATCAAACTCACAACGGTAATCAACAATCTTCATCAAACAGTTTCCACGTAATACACAATATTCACGAGGATCATGGATCACATAAAATTATTCGAATGTAGCGAGATAGATTTTTATTTGAGGAACAAGATTTTCATATAGGCACATAGAGAAATATTTTTATTTCTTATGGGGTTAAAATAATTTTGAGTAGCCATAAATCTTACTTGAATTCCAAAATCAACCACCTAAACTTGATGACACTTGGACCCTAATTCTTGAGTCAATGATTGATGGGAAGAGACTTATGAACAATGAGAAAACTAGGGTTTTATTTATTTGGGAGGGGAAGGAAATGGCCATAGGGAGGCGATATGGGATGCAGACAAATATGATAGAGCTAGGGTTAACTCATACAGAATATTCATAAAGAGAAATATAATTAGGTAGATTAGGGTTAGAGATATTATTGTATATAATACGATCATACAATTATATAAATACGTATAAATAAAGGAGGATGTTCTATAGGCTTACAAGTGTATATATATATATATATATATATATATATATATATATATATAGAGAGAGAGAGAGAGAGAGAGAGGGACGTACTGTATATGACACAACTATGAAAGATTTAAGATTAGGCAAGGTGATTAATTAGGATTAGAAATAATAATAATAATAATAATAATAATAATAATAATAATAATAATAATAACAATAATAACAATAATAACAATAATAACAATAATAACAATAATAACAATAATAACAATAATAACAATAATAACAATAATAACAATAATAACAATAATAACAATAATAACAATAATAACAATAATAACAATAATAACAATAATAACAATAATAACAATAATAACAATAATAACAATAATAACAATAATAACAATAATAACAATAATAACAATAATAACAATAATAACAATAATAACAATAATAACAATAATAATAATAATAATAATAATAATAATAATAATAATAATAATAATAATAATAATAATAATAATAATTATTATAATAATTATAATAATAATAATAATAATAATAATAATAATAATAATAATAATAATAATAATAATAATAATAATAATAATAATAATAATGATACTGATGTGCGTGTAAGTGTAGTGTACAAATATAATTAGGATTACTACATGCTTTAGGAACGTATACAAATAATAAAAATTTAGGATAATATATTTAGAATAGTAGGAATATACCTAGATATATTTGTTCAATCGGGGGTCTTTATCTTATTGGTCTTTTTGGTTGATTCTTCAAAAGCATCAGACAAGGCATTAGAAGCTTGTGGTCCACCATGCAACATGGACCAAAGTCTAGAATGATAGTTTTAAATAGTTTGGGGGTCAAAATAGATTTTTTCAAAAATAATTTCTAGATGACCACTTGGTTTAGGTTTATCAGATTTCTCTCGGTTTCACTCAGATTGACTTTTGGGTCAAAACTTGGTACGTGTACCCAAGAATTTAGAATTTTAGAAATAGAATGAATCCCGGTGTTGGATTTATTTAAAACGTAACTCAAAATAATTAATTCGAACACCGTTTTACTCATAGGTATTTTGGAAGAGTGAAAAATGGTTATTTTAGAATTTCTTAAAACAAAATTTAGAAAATTAAATTTTGGGTTGTGACAATCACACTCTACCCCCCTTCAAAAGATGCTTCGTCCCCGAAGCATAACCATAAAGCAACAAGGAACAAGGGGGACTTGACCAATATGAAATTTAAGCGACTCAAACGAAAGCGCAAGACACCATAAAGATCACATATCACATTTTCCCTTTCTAAGAAATAAAGTTATGTCTCCGTAACTTTCATGCAAACTCATGCAAGTCCTTAACCAACCTATAAATAAATCAATTAGGAAAATAATCCAACTTTCATGCTCAAGTAAATAATCAAGTCCAACATTTATTACGAAATAAAGTTAAGAGTTTTCTAAGTTTCAGAATACCAAGGTAAATCATCAAATAATCAAAGAATGATATGCGACAAAGCATGGAAAAGTATGCAAGGAAACAACGGATTTATCAAGGAACACACTCAATCAACCGGACACCATACGGTTACTCCAGAGACCAGTATGAACAGAATAATCAACATGATACGATATTCAAATATCAATCAAGAGGCAACAACAATACTATAATACCCCGTGTTACGGCCCTCGAGCCCGGATTAATTAATTAAATTAATCCCGCTATCAATAATTAAAAAAGATTTAATATAATTAAGATTTTCTTAATTAATTAATGTCGTCCATAATGGATCATGGACCATTGCCTGAAACCCAGTAGGAATAAAGTAAGTGGGCCTTGCCATTCATATTCCAAATAGGACTTCTGAATAATTAAATATAGAGGATTAGAAAGCATTTAGAACCATCTTCCCCTCATAACACTAAATACGCGATTTGCCCGGGAACTTAGCAGAAGGAATTCCCCACCACCAAGCCTAGGGAAACCAATCGGAGGAGAATCTTAGTAAAGAATCTTAATAGCCAAGGGAGGATTAATTAAGGCTAAGAGGTAACCCGTGTCTTACAAAACCTATTTTCCTTGCTATATCTCGATTATTGGCTCCTTTGATAATTGTATGTATGATTCTGTGATTGAGTTTTGATAGAGCTTTGCCTAGGGTTTATGTTGTGTTTATTTGATAATCTTGATGATCTTGGTGTTGTGATGAATTATATTTGCGATCTTGCGTTTGGGCATGTCTAGAGCTTGTCATTAGGGTTTATTTGATGGGATCTTGGTGTTCTTGTGATTCTTGTTGTTCTTGCATAATTAGGAATCGAGACTCATGAAAAAGGAAATTTCCTTCCAATGGGACGCGAGTTGTGACCTGGCCTTCCAAGAACTAAAAGAGAAATTGACCACAGCCCCAGTATTGGCGCTACCATCAAGACTAGAAGGATTCGAAGTCTACAACGATGCCTCAAAGAAAGGTCTGGGATGCGTGTTAATGCAAAATGGTAAAGTAATCGTGCACACATCTAGACAACTTAAAACCCATGAGGAGAATTACCCCACTCATGACCTAGAACTAGCAGCAATAGTGTTTGCCCTAAAAATCTGGAGGCACTATTCGTACTGGGTGCGATGCAAGGTGTGTTAGTGTTTTTAAATGTTCAAAAACCCCATATTATAATTGGCAATATTATTATGGCATACTAAGATAGGTTTAGAGTTTGTCAGTCCAACTCTACAGACGACTGATCAATCAGAAGCAACAACAGAAGGACTGACACTGAAGATCTGTTTTAGGAAGCTGTTTTCTAAAAGACTGTACGCGGTATTATCATACTAGTTTGGAAAGAAGATCAGTGTATATTTTCAAGAAAGGTATGGACCTAATCTTCTGAGATTACATTCCTCTTTTATAGTCCTACCTTCTACAATCAAAGTCATCTATGGAGAGTGTTTATTGAAGAATCTATAAGTACTCTTATTCGAAGAGAATTAGGGTTACGCCAAAAAGTAAGAAGAAACACTCCCTATCTGTCATATGAGACGAGATCTTTGATTGTCATGCATCTTCTCAATACAATATGTTCATGGTGATTAAGATGATGAACTTGAGAAGAATCACTGCTGCTTAAACAAAAGGACACTATGATCACACTGTTGTGGGAACAACTGTAAAGAGCGTCATTGAAGTGGACTGCATCAGAGTGGGCTCTCCAAGTGAAGGGATTTCATTGGACTTCTGTATGCATGGCTCTCCATCTTCAACAATCCACTAAACCTGTGTAGACTGGGTATGTACCTTGTGTGGGGCACTTGGGTAAGAATATTGTATATCTACCTTTGTACATTGGATTATGATTTAGTGGATTGGACGCCTATGTGATCGTCCCCCAGATGTAGATACACACTGTATCGAACTGGGTAAACATTCTGTGTCGTTGGGTTTGTGTTGTTATCTTTCTCTTTAATCTTCTCCATGATTTATTAGTACTGACTGACTTCGTAACTGAATCAATCAGTAAACTCTGACAGTTGATTAATCCTGTTAATCTGTCTAAAAAGAGAAAATGCAAAATTACATGTGGTATCAGAGCTTTTAAGTCTACATAGTGACTTGATCCGTACGGGTTGTTTTTAGTTTTGCATTATTCTCTGTCTTTTGGAAGTGTCTCTGTGTGTTCGTTGGCTGGTTGTTTGTATTCAGGATGGATGCAAGTATGAAACCACCAGAACTAGATAGTTACAACTACTCTTTCTGGAAGGCTCGCATGGAGATATATCTTCAAGCACAAGGTACCAGGGTTTATCGTACTGTCCTAACTGGGTGGAGTCGTCCAACTATTCAGAATGCAGAAGGAGTTACTGAAGATAAGCCCATGGAGACTTGGACAGACGATGAAATGAATGCCTCAGATCTAAACAACAAAGCGTTGAACTCGATTGTAGGATCTCTACATGAATCTGTTTTTACTCTTGTCACTGGAGTAAAAGAGGCTAAACGGGTATGGGAAATTCTTGAAACCAGATTTGAAAGAACTAGTGATGTCAAGCAGTCAAAGCTACAAATGGTTCTGTCAGAATTCGAAGCCCTTAGAATGAATGAAGAGGAAACCATTTCAACCTTCCACAGTAGGGTTCAGAATCTTATGAACCGACCCTCAATTCTTGGTGAACCATTCACTGATGAGAGAGTGGTCAAAACGATCCTTCGATCTTTACCTAAACACTTTCGAATGAAAGTAACTGCTATTCAGGAACATACAGGTTGGGAAAAGAAGACTGTCGGAGAACTTATAGGAAGCTTACACACATATGAACTAGAAGTTCTTGCTGATGATGATCTTGGAAGCAACAGAAAAGGAAAGTCAGTGGCCTTTGTGGCTGAGGCTGATCGAGAATCTGACACAGACGACATACATGATGAAACCTTGGCACTTCTAACCAAGAATTTCAAGAAAATCTTAAAAGGTTTCAACAGAAAGGGTCAAGGTCAGCCTACCAGAACACAATACAAAGGCAACAACTCCTCATATCAAAAAGCTGAAACAACACCTTTCTCACAGAACAATCAATCTCAGACTGGTCGAACAAGACAAAACAGAAACAGGTCCACAGACACAGGTAAATCCCTCAACCGGTCAGTGCAGTGTAGGGAATGTGAAGGGTATGGACACATACAGGCTGAATGTGCAACGTATCTCAAGAGGAAAAAGGCTATGTCTGTAGCTACTTTAAGCGATGATGAGGAGGAAACTTCAAATGATCAGTTAGATGATAATGTGGGAAACTTTGTAGCCTTCTTTACTGCTATAGACCTTCAGTCAGACGGAGACCAATCAGATGAAGAATCTTACATATCAACTAATGATTTTGAAGAGAGACATACTCAACTTGAAACAGAATTTGCTAAACTTGTTGCTAGCTGGGAACAACTTGTGAAAGTAAATAAAAATCTGAATGACGAGCTGAAGCAAAGAGATGATCTTCTAAAGAAACTGAATCCAGACCTTGTCATAAAAGAAGATCTCATCACTCAGATAAGATCCAGAGAAGGAAAACTGATCAAGGAATTGGAGAGTTTGAAGAAAAATATCCAGATGATGGACACCACATCAACCTTAGATAAGATTCTAGACTCTAGCAGAAATCCAAATGATAAAAAGGGCCTGGGATTTGAACGAGGTGAATCTTCGAATAACGCACCTATGTTCATCAAAGAGGGTATGTCTAAGACCACAGATGTTCACAGCTTTGAACAAGGCCAGTCATCTCGGTCAGTGCAGAACAAGGGAAGGAGGTACGACCAGACTGCTGATACTGGCCTGGCCAAAGTAACTCATCAATCTCATTATTCAAGGTTCAAAAATAAGATTGTCAAAGTTAAATATTACACCCCTATTTGTCACTACTGTCAAACAGAAGGTCATACTCGGCCTGAGTGTTATTTTTTCTACAGAGATCAAAGGAAGGAAAAATATCATAATAAGACTATTACACCATTCACTAGACAGGTTTGGGTCAGGAATTCAGAAGTTATCTGCTACCCCACCATAGTTCTGACTGCATCTAAAACTGAAGCTAGATGGTATTTCGACAGTGGGTGTTCCAGACATATGACTGGAAATGTTTAGTGTCTGATGGTTGTTCAACCTAGCAGTGGAGCTGTAGCATATGGAGATGGACAAAAAGGGAAAATAGTTGGGAAAGGTATCCTGAATGTACCAGGTTTACCTCAATTAGAAGAAGTTCTGCTACTCAGTGGGTTGAAAGCGAATCTGATTTGCATCAGTCAGTTGTGTGATCAAAATTGGAATGTGTGCTTTGACCGTAACTGCTGCAGAGTTAGTGACAAAGCAAATCAACTAGTCATGGAAGGAACCCGGTCCTCAGACAATTGTTATGTTTTGACAAATGAAATTGCTTGTCACCTATCCAAATCTGATGAATCAAAACTCTAGCATAGACGACTGGGTCACGTAAACTTCAGAGATATGGATAAGCTGATAAAACTGGAAGCTGTGAAAGATGTACCTAAGATCAGAATAGATCCAGAAAAAATTTGTGGCGCATGTGCTATTGGGAAACAAATCAGAACTCCACACAAAGAAATAAGAGGCATCACCACTGAGAAGTGCCTAGATCTTGTCCACATAGACCTCATGGGGCTAACACAGACTGAAAGCATTGGGGAAAAGAAATACATATTTGTGTGTGTAGATGATTTCTCTCGATACAGCTGGGTATACTTTCTAAGAGAAAAAACAGAAGCATTCAAGGCCTATAAAACTCTGTGTATAAGGGTTCATAAGGAAAAGAATGAGTCTATAATAAAAGTTCAGAGATTGAGGAGTGATCATGGAAAAGAATTCGAGAACTCACTATATTCAGACTTCTGCTCCGAGCACGGTATATCACATGAGTTCTCAGCCCCTAGAACTGCTCAACAGAATGGAGTAGTGTAAAGAAAGAATCGAACTTTACAAGAAATGGCTAGAGTTATGCTACATGCCTCTCATCTGCCACAGCGCTTCTGGGATGAAGCAGTACACACAGCATGTCATACTATAAATAGAGTTTATCTTAGACCAGGAACAACCAAAACACCATATGAGATCTGGAAGGGAAAGAAGCCAAATCTGAAGTATTTTCATGTGTTTGGGACAAAGTGTTATGTGCTGGCTGATAGAGAACAAAGAGGGAAGTTCGAACCTAAGAGTGATGAGAGCATCTTCCTTGGATACTCTCCAAACAATCGTGCCTACAGAGTCTACAACAAGAGGACTCAATCTGTGATGGAGTCAGTAAATGTGGTTATAGATGACAGTCCAGAAGAATCAGTAGACACAACAGTGACAGTTCAGTGACAGAGCTTCCTTTCAGTGACCCAACTGCCACTAATAGCAACAGTCAGCCCAAACTACAAGAATCGACAGATGAAGATCAAGAAAGTTCGGAACAGGAGACAAGTCTCATAAATGATACAGGTAAAGACAAACCCACCAGAACTCAGAAAAATCATCCATCAGATAACATCATTGGAGATCCATCAGATGGGATGAAGACCAGGAGCAGAATAAGAAATAATCTGACAGAAATATCTGGATCTGCCTGCTATACCTCAAAGATAGAACCCAGGAATGTTAAAGAAGCCTTACAGGATGATCTGTGGACCAAGGCAATGCAGGAGGAGCAACATCAGTTTGAGCGAAATCATGTCTGGGATCTAGTTTCAAGACCTGATGGTGTCAACATAATTGGAACAAAGTGGATCTTTAAAAAATAAAACTGATGAAGCTGGGAATATAGCAAGAAACAAAGCTCGGTTAGTGGCTCAAGGGTATACTCAGATTGAAGGGATTGACTATGATGAGACTTTTGCTCCTGTAGCTAGACTCGAGTCAATCAGGATTCGGTTGGCTGTCGCATGTATTTTGGGATTCACACTGTTTCAGATGGATGTCAAGACAGCATTCCTGAATGGCTATCTCCACGAAGATATCTATGTAGCTCAACCTAAAGGTTTCGAAGATCCAAATCATCCATCATATGTCTATAAGCTTCGAAAAGCTCTCTATGGTCTCAAACAAGCCCCACGAGCATGGTATGAATGACTGACACAGTATCTGCTCCAGCATGGGTATAAACGGGGAAGTGTTGACAAAACCTTGTTTGTAAAAACTATTGGAAGTCATGTAACCATAACCTAAATCTATGTTGATGACATTGTGTTTGGATCAACCTTACAAAAATACACTGACGAGTTAGTAAAAGTGATGAAGGAAGAATTTGAAATGTCTATGGTTGGTCAACTGACATACTTCCTAGGACTACAGGTCAAGCAAAGCCCTGAAGGATACTTCATTTCACAAGAAAAGTATGCTAAGAATCTAGTCAAGAAGTTTGATCTGGAATTATGTAAATCATCCAGGACACCAATCTCCACCTCCACAAAAGTATCGAAAGATAAAACTGGTGTATCAGTGGATAACACAGTCTATCGCAACTTGATAGGCAGTCTGTTGTATCTAACAGCCAGTCGACCAGACATAATGTTCATTGTTGGAATCTGTGCAAGGTATCAATCTGACCCAAAGGAATCACACCTGATAGCTGTAAAACGCATTCTGAAATATGTTAAAGGAACGATGTAGTATGGCCTCTGGTACTCCAAGGACAATGAACTGAGTCTTGTTGCATACTGTGATGCTGATTGGGCAGGAAATATTGATGATCGAAAGAGTACTTCTGGAGGATGTTTCTTTGTTGGTAAGAACTTAGTATCATGGCTAAGCAAGAAACAGAATTCAATCTCACTAAGCACTGCAGAGGCAGAATACATAGCTACAGGTGGATGTTGTACTCAGTTGGTATGGATGAAACAGATGTTGATGGATTATGGTCTTACTCAAGGGATAATGACACTCTGTTGTGACAATGTCAGTGCTATTAATATCTCCAAGAATCCAGTTCAACATTCCAGAACGAAGCATATTGACATCAGGCATCATTACATCAGAGACCTGGTTGAATCCAAGGAAATTGAATTGGAATATATTCAAACTGACAAACAACTGGCGGATATTCTGACTAAGCCACTAGACGCTAATCGTTTTGAAATTCTCAGGTCTGCTCTGCGAATTTGCAGAATTGACTAATAAAGCAGTTGGTCAGTTAGAGACGAGTAAATGTTGGTTTATACGGGTCAGTATTATGGTATGACTTTCTTTTAAAACTCCTCTCTATTTTTGTTAAGTGGATTCTATAACCTAATGTATCTTAAAGATATCTTAAAAGATCTTAATCTTCTTTCAAAATTCAAATTTCCTTGAGTTCTGTTTCCTTCCTAAAAAGAAGCCGTACCGTTGTGTCAATCAATCGCGTCTGCATGATATTTGACAAGCCACATTGATTAGGGTTCATCACCCTTAAGTCTATTTGTTACCGGGCCAAGAAGAAAAATATCTTCAAGCTTCTCAGCACTCAAACCTTCTCTCTCTCAGCATACCTGCCTTCCGTGATTTGTCCTTCTCCTCTCACAAAAAATTTCTTCAATGGCGGTCCCTGTAAGAAATATCATCATCAAACTCGGAAGCAAGACACATTCTCCGGAGGTGGCTCTTAAGCATATTCAGACACTATTGCAGTTTGCTATGAAAAAGAAACTCAAGCTTGATCCCCTGCTTCGCGACGAGATTTTGGTGACTGTTATGACGAACTACCCAGAGTTTTATGCTGAATCGTCTGAAGATGATGCGACTGAACTGCTGATGATGGTTTCCGAAGCCAGTGATGAAGTTTCTCCAGTATCTATTCCAGAACCCTTGGATGGAAATCAGGCCGGGGCATTCCTTCGATACTTTGCACAACGAGCCCTAAAATCTGCTGAGGTCTCTCGACGGCGAGCGGAGTCACAGCCATTGTATCTCGAAGCTGCTCAAAAAGAGGCAAGACACAGACAGGAGATCCTCCGAAACAGGTCAAACAATTCTGATACTCCTATTGAAATTTCACGGGATAAACCTGATGATTGTGTGCCTGTTAATACTGAAAATTTAACTGCTTTGAACTCTGAGAACCCCCCTGTGAATGTTGATCCTACATCCCTGCGGTTGAGTGAGTCTGTTGATGTGAAAAATGATGTCTTGCATGTGTCTGATGAGAAAGATAAATCCTCTGATGAGCCAAATAAACTGAGTTTAGTTGTTTACTCTTCTGATAATATTGCTCTGCCTCCTGCTGAGATTGCTGATGATCCTAAAGCAATTTGCTCTGCTGATGACCCTCCTGTTTTACCTGATAATGTTAAAACGGTCGATCTCTCAAGCCCCCATATCCCAGTCTACACTGCCACATCATTAGGTGAAAGTCTGGAACAGGTGCGACACTTTGCTGGCCTACTGTCTACTTCAATTCCTCAACCGTATCGAGTGATTCACCCATCTGAATCCTCCAGCGAAGATGATAAAATTCTGGCTGAAGTGTATGGATCTCAAGCACCTCCATCTGACATTCCAACTGTTGAGGCCACTGCTCATCCTAACTCCACGACCTTCAAAATTCGAGAGATTTCGAATCTTATCGGGAACTCATCTGCCAATGTCTCTGATTCTAGTCACTCTGTGACTCCTGTTCAATCCCCAACCAAAGAAATAAGATGGTCTAAAAGGAAGAATTTTCCAGTAAAGGTAGTTGTTGAGACCGGTGATGACAGTGCTGATGTGGATCAGCCTGAGAAAAAAAGGAAGTCGAGTGAGGCTGTTAAGCCTGAAGGAAATCCACCTATTCAACAAGTGTTCAAACACTGCGATCGTTTGTTAAGCAAAAGGGCTTTACTGCTGTTCAAGTTACTTTTGTACCTGCATCATCTGCCAGAAAAAGGAAGCCATCCACACGATCCAGAGGTCGAAGCATTACTCCTGAGGTTCAACCTGTTGAGGAAACTGACACATCTGTTTACAGGCCTCAGTTTGTATCTCCTGCTGCTCAGGCCAAATGGTCTACTATGGTTAGAAGGGACCTTATTGTTCAACGATCTGTGGATGAGAACTAGCTGAACTCTGTATGTGACATTCTACCTCTGCTGAATGAAGTAGGATTGATGAAGACTGTCATTGACATCTGCCCATACTCAAAGCTCCTCACGTATGAATTCTATTGCAATCTCAATGACGAGATTGACATCTTAATCGGACCTCGTTCGATGCAGATCTTCATCAGAGGAAGGTGGTACATTTTTGGGCCTGACATGATCAATGAATACTATGGTCTGACTGCTGTGCAAGAAGAGGGTGTCACCGACTGGAACTTGGTGGCCAAAACTCTTACGGGTGGACAGACAGAAGCTTGGCCTACAGGTGACAAGGACTATCTGCAGAGCTCTCAACTCACATCTAGATATGTTATTTTACATCTCCTGGCCCTTCACAACTGGCTCCCATCAGCCCATTTTCACACGGTTGGCAAGCTTCTGGCAGGCTTCTTGTTTCGAATTGGAACGAAGATGCCAATTGATCTGGGAAAATGGATTTACTATCACATCCTTACCTTGATTCATCCACAGGAGCAGAAGGTAAGACTACCCTTCCCAAATCTGATTTATGGCATTCTTACAACTCAGGGTCTTGAGCCTATGCCCAGTGAAGTGATCAGTCCAACGCTGCTCTATACTGTTGATAAACGTCTGCTGACTGGAGATCACATTCGGGATGTTGTTCCGGTGACTGCCCCATCCAATTCTGAACCTGACGTTGTGCCTGATGACTCTCCCCATGCTAAGGATGACCAACTTTCCATTCAGTTGAAGGCAAGGGTCGCTGATCTTGAGACAGTACACAGCATTATTGCAAAGCAACTGACAGGGGCCCGTACTGAGCTGGCAACCATTCTTCTTCGTTTAAGCCTATCTGAATCTGCTGCTGCTGCTGATCCTGCGAAGTCTGACAGTGACACTCCCTCCAATGCTTGACCTTTGGCTATCATTGGCAAAAAGGGGGAGTAGTATGAACTCAGGGGGAGTTTTTGTGTTTGTGTACCTTCTGGCCCTGGCTGGGCGTTGTTTTTTATGGCACCACTACTTGTTTTTTATCATAAACTATTTTGGATCTTCTGTTTTTTGTTTTAGTTCTATGTAATCAGATCGGACTCATGGGTTGCTTCATTATAATAACCTATCTTAGTTCTTTATGTTTTGTCTATCTATATAGTAGAGTTGTTTTGCCAAATAATAGCCAAAGGGGGAGTTTGTTAGTGTTTTTAAATGTTCAAAAACCCCATATTATAATTGGCAATATTATTATGGCATACTAAGATAGGTTTAGAGTTTGTCCGTCCAGCTCTACAGACGACTGATCAATCAGAAGCAACAACAGAAGGACTGACACTGAAGATCTTTTTTAGGAAACTATTTTCTAAAATACTGTACGCGGTATTATCAGACTAGTTTGGAAAGAAGATCAGCGTATATTTTCAAGAAAGGTATGGACCTAATCTTCTGAGATTACATTCCTCTTTTATAGTCCTACCTTCTACAATCAAAGTCATCTATGGAGAGTGTTTATTGAAGAATCTATAAGTACTCTTATTCGAAGAGAATTATGGTTACGCCAAAAAGTAAGAAGAAACACTCCCTATCTGCCATATGAGACGAGATCTTTGATTGTCATGCATCTTCTCAATACAATATGTTCATGGTGATTAAGATGATGAACTTGAGAAGAATCACTGCTGCTTAAACGAAAGGACACTGTGATCACACTGTTGTGGGAACAACTGTAAAGAGCGTCATTGAAGTGGACTGCATCAGAGTGGGCTCTCCAAGTGAAGGGATTTCATTGAACTTCTGTATGCATGGCTCTCCATCTTCAACAATCCACTAAACCTGTGTAGACTGGGTATGTACCTTGTGTGGGGCACTTGGGTAAGATTATTGTATATCTACCTTTGTACATTGGATTATGATTTAGTGGATTGGACGCCTATGTGATCGTCCCCCAGATGTAGATACACACTGTATCGAACTGGGTAAACATTCTGTGTCGTTGGGTTTGTGCTGTTATCTTTCTCTTTAATCTTCTCCATGATTTATTAGTACTGACTGACTTCGTAACTAAATCAATCAGTAAACTCTGACAGTTGATTAATCCTGTTAATCTGGCCGATGCGCTCAGCAGAAAGACAAACCACTCCCTTAACACCACCTGGGTATTGGCATATGAGTTATGTAGGGATTTACAGAGGATGAGTTTGGAAGTAGTGGTACAAGGCCAAGTGGAGGCTGAAATCCAACTGTTTAGCATAAAGGTCATGCCCACACAATTTGAGGAAATCAAGAATGGCCAGCAGCAAGACACCGAACTAATGAAGATAAGGCTCGGCGCAGCAGAAAAAAAGGAAAATGACCGTTCGAGTTGTTTGAGGATGGTAGCCTTCACTATAAGGGGAGGTAGTGCGTACCTGCAGCGTGCGCACATCTCAAGAAACAGATTCTAGAGGAAGGGCACAGTTCACCATACTCAGTGCACCCTGGGGGCGACAAACTATAGCAGGATGCACTACAAGAAAAATGCACATAGACAACGGTTAATAACAGTTGTCGTAGGGGTATAATTTCTGTTGTTGAAGCCGGTGTTGTTGTAAGTCCCGCACTTAGGCAACGGTTTTTTAACCGTTGTCTTTTCTAGAAACAACAACGGTTTTTTAACCGTTGTCTATTAAGTGTTGTTGAAGCCGGTGTTGTTGTAAGTCACGCACATAGACAACGGTTAATAACCGTTGTCTTTTCTAGAAACGACAACGGTTTTTTAACCGTTCTCTATTAAGTGTTGTTGAAACCGGTGTTGTTAAAAGTCACAAACATAGACAACGGTTTTAAACCGTTATCGTTTCTTCCAAAGACAACGGTTTTTGACCCATTGTCAATTCAATGTTGTTGAAACTGGTGTTGTTAAAAGTGATGCACATAGACAACGGTTTTTAACTGTTGTCTTTTCTTTAAAAGATAGTCTATTGTGTGTTGTTGAAATCGCTGTTGTTAAAAGTCACACCCATAAACTGTTGTCTTTTGTAGAAAAGACAACAATTTCAAACTGTTGTCTTTTGTAAAAAAAGACAACAGTTTCAAACTGTTGTCTATTGTAAAATAGACAACTTTTAACCATTGTCTCAACTCGTTTTTAACCTTCTTAAATTTTAATCATATAAAAAAATATAGAAGCATTTATCCATTCACCATGGCCAATTGTAGTTACATTGCACAAGCTAAGCAAGGTTCATAATATCAAGTCAAAATACTGAGCATGACCAATTCTAATCAAATCATCATCCAAGTCATAATACTACAAAAAACAATTCCGATCCACGAACCAAGTCTAAATGATCACAACGTCAAATCATACCTACTCTATCTAACTTGATAGAATATCGGCCCATTCTGAACGCACCTGATCAATAACCGCTTTGTCATAATCAACTTGTTGGAACTACATGTAAATAGTGAGTAAATAAATTAGTATAGATATAATAAATTTGCAAAATAATTATATGATTTTTGACAAGACCATGACAACAACAAAAAGATTAACAGATACTTAAAAAACATACAAAATATTATTATAAGAAATAACAAACAATAATCATTGAGAGCGCCACAGGTCCCAAATAAGGGTTCTTCTGTATATGTTTACGGTCTTTATCTGCTCATATTTAACTATTGGATATGTTTACAAGATATGCCAATTGGGGAATATCTTTATCTACTTTCTTCCATCATCCTTGAATAAAAAACAGACCCAAGTGACTAGAGACCACTAGACTAGGGTGCCTGTAGGCCGGGTATATTCATGGTTTTATAGGGACCGGGTCTACCATAAACCGGGCGATGTAGATATAGAACAGGGTAAGAAAATATTAGCTTTATTACCCGGGTCGCTAGACCCAAAATAGTACTGGGTATATAGGTACAGAACGCGAGATTCATAGATTTTTATACTGTAGATTCATAAATTATATACTGTAGATTTATAAAATCTTTGGTGAATAATTTTATATTTAAATATGAACGAAAATAGAACTATTAAATTAACTTTTGAATTGTATTATTTCTTTGTTAAATTTTTATGCACTATATTTGGAAAAAACAATTTAATTACATTTTATTTTTTGTTCTAGATCTTCTAAACATCTATTTTCATCTCGTAACAAAAACAATGAATGTCCAAATTATAGATAAAAGATAAGGTGTAACACTTTAGTAAATAAGAGTTGGTGTGGCTTGGTGAGTTTAGCTTTATTTGTTATGTTAGAGGTCATGGGTTTTATCCTTCTTGGTGGCATCCTTAACCTATATTTTATACAATCATTGTCTTGGTTCTCACAGACAACACAGAACCAAACTCGTTATATCTTAGATGTTGCCCTTAAGTATGTAAGTGTTGGTTTGGCTTGGTGGGTTTAGCTTAGTTTGTGATGTTAGATTATGTTAGAAATCTTGAGTTCTATTCTTTTTAGAGGCATTTTTAACCTATTTTATAAAATCGTTGTCTAGGGTCGATCCCACAAGGCATTGATACGATGCAATTTAATAACTAAACTTAAAAAAATAAATGATTGGATAGTGTAAAGTACTGAAGTAAAATGTCACATTTAACAATCAATAAAACTCAAGAAGATCAATAAAACTCAAGAAGTTAAAGCAATAAAATTAAACCAAGTAGAAACCAAACCAACTGAAAAAGTCTAGGAATACGAGTCAGAAAAAATTATGTATTTTAGCTTAACTTGTCAACCAATTAAATAAATTAATGCAAAATATTTATGATAAACAATTCACGTACCTAGAATTAGACAATTTAATAAAGCACTTTGTTATAATCAGTAATCGAGATCAATAATTAAAATGAACAACAACTAAACTTAGAATTTGAATATTGATTAATTGAAACAATGCTTTGAAATTGAAAATTGATGACACAAGAGACACACAACCCACAGCTCACGAATTGGAAAATTGGAAAATTAGAAATTAACAAAATGATTTGCAAATAATGAGTTGAAGAACATTCATGAACCAATAAATTGCATTACAAAGTATTATGCGGCCAACTGTAATTGAAACAAGAAAACATCATTGAAGAAAGTTATGAATTGAACAGGTGAATTAAACAACAGGCATAATTGAAGAAAGAGGAGGAGAAACCATGCACGTAAGCTGCGAACCAGATTGAAGTTAATTAACACCAAGCCCAGGATTGCTTCCGTAGCCGCCGACCAAGAAGCTCAAACAACACCTCCGTCCATGTTAACGCCGCTGGCCGGAAGAACTACACTGCTGACCGGAAATCCTTCCCGGTGCAATTTGATACCTTCCTCCTTCAGAATCTCCCTCTTTTATACTGGTATAGCATCAACCACACCTCCGATTCCTACACGCAGACATCGCCGGACTCCTTTGGCGTAAATTCCGAAAGAGAGCGTGAACCAGGGACAGCCATTGGAGAGCCTTTCATTCGTTCAAAGCTTGTCTATTCAATCGCCCTCCACGAAGACCAACCTCGTCCATGATCCACGCCGTTCGGTGCTTCTTTAGCCGAGGCCGCAAAAACTTGCGCATCTCTCTCTGTCGTTTATCGTCGGTCATCCGATCTATTATTTGGGAAGCGATTGACTAACCTATTTTAATAGCTAAACATAATAATAATAATAATAATAATAATAATAATAATAATAATAATAATAATAATAAACTAATTAAATTGGATTAGGAAATTATTGGACAAATTTATTAACAAAATCAACTTTTATTTCTTTTTTGAATGCTACTAGCTCTATTACATTGTAGTATCTATTCATATACTTTCTCAACCTACTGAAACACAAAGAGCTAATAACACCTCCATTGAGGCTCGAACTCACAACCTTCCAAATGAAAGTCCAACCCGGGTACCATTAGACCACATAGTCCTGGTAACAAAATCAACTTAATAACAAAAACAACTCTAAAAATTAACAATATTTATAAAAACTACTTATAGCAATAATAAATAAAATTAGATATAAAATTAATTAACTTTTGCAATTTAATTATAAAAAAATTGTTAAAAACTGCAATAAAAATAATGTTTATCAGTTTTCACAGACAACACAGAAACAACCCAGTTATATACAAGATGTTGCACTTTAATATATAAATGTTTGTGTTGCTTAGTTGGTTAAACTTTAATTGCTATATTTGAGGTCAGAGGTTTGACTCTTGTTGTTAAAATCCTTGTTTATATTTTATACAACTATTGTCTTTTATAAAAGGGAAAAGGGTCAAATAGGCCCCTAAACTTTACACCAAAAGTCAATTAGGCACTTAAACTTTAAAAAGATGCAATTAACCCTCAAACATGTTAAATTGAGTCAATAAAGCCCATGAATGGGAATACCCCAAGGGTAATGGGACTCCATTTCCATGGACTTTGTAGGAAGTTTGCTTGTAACCTAGACGGGGAAGGACAAAATATGGGAAATTGTAGACCGGTTGACTGAAACTGCACGATTCATTGCCATGAAGGAGACTTGGATGATGAAGCAGTTAGCCATGGCTTATATCAGTCAGGTGGTCAAATACCACGGGGTCCCACGAGATATTGTCTCAGATAGGGATTCCAGGTTCATATCCCAGTTTTGGAAATCGCTACAAATAGCTATGGGGACAAGATTAAAACTAAGCACCGCCTTCCACCCCACGACCGACGGACAAACTGAAAGGACTATCCAAACCCTAGAAGACATGTTAAGGGCTTACATGATCGATTTCCAAGGATCATGGGAAGAACACTTGGACTTGATCGAATTCTCCTACAATAATAGCTATCACGCGAGTATACGTATGGCTCCCTACGAGGCCTTGTACGGTCAGAAGTGCAGGACCCCATTATGTTGGGAAGACATGGTTAACCCAGTGGCTTTAGGACCACAATATCTACAAGACACCATCGCGAAAGTCAAGTACATACAAGAGAAGATGAAGGTCGCGTGTAACACCCCTAAATTTTTAAACTTTTAAAGCTTATGGAATAAAGGCGATTCTAATATTAATTCCCAAACAGAGCATAAACTAAACATGATAGACGGGGTGTTATACCACATCTGAGCTAGAGAACCCAGATGCATAGGCTAGACTAACTAACAAAGCGTAATTAATATCTAAATACAAATCAAGGCACGCATGCCAGCTCATCAAAGCTAGAACTATCTAAACTAAATCCACGAATCCGACTAGCGCGCTCCGAAGCTACTCAACTGCTCCTGAAACACATTCGGTGTAACAATCGTTAGCGAATAATGCTGGTAACCCACTCCGACGCGTTAAGTACAATATAGGTAGATATAAAGAAATCATTTTAAAACTGGAATACATATATAACTTACGAGACTCTAATTTAAATCCAAGATCAAGACTCAAGACACGATAATAGACTTGACAATATAGGACAATCATAAAGACTAGCATGCATCCTAAGAATACGATACAAGACATAATAGACAAACAAGTTCATAAATAGCAAATAGAGACAACAAGGGCATTCAAGACAATCAATTAACAAGCAATCATCAAAGCACACAAACGATCTTCCCACCTTATACCAAGTTCCAACCTTGTAGCACCCCTCCGTCCTTATATTAGTTCCAACCTATACCTCCAGGCCACCCATATATCGCCTCCCTTATTCCTCCAGGCAACTACATGCCCCCACCGACAAACCACCTTTCATCCACCAACATATCAAGATAGCGCCGCAGTGCCATTCGCATGATCCGCACCTGTAGTGCCAATATCAAGGGTTCAGCGCATATAGCCCTGACATGACACCGCAACACTTAAAACCTGACCCATGCTCAATGGCAAGCTAGTCGAAGTTGGGTTTGTGCCTTTAGCACAGTAACCGCTAGGCCTGTACCTTTAGTGCAATGGCCGGGCACAAGTGGTGCCAACCGCCAACAATTCATTTCCACCAATCACAATCTCATCATCATCATCATCATCATCAATCACACCGGCCATTGCGCAATGACCACGATACTCATCACCATTCAATCAATCAACACATAATCAATCAATTAACAATCAAGACACAACAACAACGGCACGTATTACACATAAATTCCTAGAACGATACTCAAAACACCAAACGAGACTCATACACGACAAACGGGGTACAACGGAACACAACGGGACAAGGGGAAACATCAAACGGGGAAAAAATATCACGACGCACCACACAATTCCAGCGGCTAGGTGGCGGGTGGAGGACCACCCGCCGGCGGGCAGCCACCATTCCAGCGGGTGGCCGGTCTGCCCGCCGGATGCCCGCTGGACAAGGCGAGCTGGGCAGCGGGTACCCATGCCCCCACCTACCCCCAATGATACTCAGGAAACTTTTGGGTCCCGGGATCTCTCGTGGAACCCAAAACCATGTCCAAACACATTCAAACACATAACGACAACACCACGGATTCAATTAACGGAATTAAATCAAGAATCATACCAAATACGTCCTAACACGATTCCTAAACATGCCAAGACTCATCATTAATACATATAATGGTTCAGGGGCATCCAGAACCTCAAGAACATCAAGAAATCTATATGCAAAGTCCAAAAAACAAATCCTAGGCTAGCCTCAACACCCGATCATGCATAAACCCACCCAAATATACCAAGAATATCACAACAACGAGATCCACGATATAAACCCTAGGGAAAAGCTCTAGACATAATAAAATACAAGATTACACATATAATTAATCACAACATCAAGATTATCAAGATTATCAAATAATCACAATATAAATCCTTGGCAAAGGTTCTATCAAGACTCAATCACAAAATCACATATACAGTTATAAAAGGAGCTAATAAATAAGATATAGCAAGGAAAATAGGTTTTGACAGGGGTTACCTCTTAGCCCTAATCAATATCCCTGGTTACTAAGGCTCTTCTCTAAGATTCTTCTCCCAATTGATCTTCCTAGGCTTGTTAGTGGGGACTTCCTTGGCGGGATTACCTTAGAGTGTTTTCGAGTGAGGGAGAAGAGAGGAAGGTTCTATCTGCTTCCTAATCCCCTATTTATATGTTTAAGGAAAACCTACTCTAGGTCTGAATAATAAGGCCTGCTTTCCTTATTCCCTATGGGCTTAATGTTCCTGGTTCAGGTAAAGGTTCACGATTCATTGTGGACCGCCTGGGTTAATTAAGGGAATTATAATTGGATTAAATTCCTCTTAATTATTTTAATTATCAGAATTAATTTAATAATTAATTCAGATTTGAAGGTCGTAACACGGGGTGTTACACCGCGCAAGACCGCCAAAAGTCCTACGCCGACTTAGGGAGAAAGCCGACCGAATTCCAAGTAGGAGAGAAGCTGTGGTTGAAGATCTCACCCACGCGAGAGGTAATGAGGTTTGGGAAGAATTGTGACACCCCGATATTTTAAAACACTTTATTTTAATAAAATATTCTTGAAAATAAAATCTATCTTTTAATCCTAAATATTTTAGCTCTAATACTTTCAAAACAAATTGTTTTTGTGCCTAAACTTAAATAATTTATTTTATAGCCCACAATTTTGCTATTCAAAATCTATCTGAGTCGAGCCTGTCAATATCATTTTACAAGTCTAAAATGTTGAGTCCAAATAGTTTTGTTTAAGCCCAAAATAATCCTAGTCCAATTGTATAATCCAAACCTTAGTCCAAATTATATGATATGAATTTTGAGACCAAAAACCCTAACATTTTAATTCAAGGTTATCTCAACCTCTTTGCTGATAGAGATCAGCCGCCAACACCAACTCACTCCCCATCGCCATTTTTGTTTTTATTTCTCTTCGTCAACAGCCATCTTCCTTGTTGTGAGCTAAGACATGTACTTTGAACCTCCTTCTCCTCCTCTGTCCTCCGTCTCCCTTTCTCTTCGCGACGAAGCAGCAGAACAGAGTAGTCTAGTGGTTCCTCTATTTCTTACCGGCAAGCAGAGCAACGACGACACCTTTCTCCTTTCATCTCTAGTCGACGGCGACGACTAGATCGTGACCGGCAAGCTTCTAGCGACGAAGTTTCCTCCCGCGGTGGTTGGACCAAAAGCAGTTGCGGCGGCTGGACCTCCTTCGGTGAGCAGCGGCTATGGGCGGTGGAGGTTCGCGGTGTTGTGACTTGAGCTGTGGTTGCCGGTAGTGTGGTGTGGTTAGGAGGGTGGTGTCGAAGCTTCCCTTTTCCGGCAAAGTTGTGGACGAAGCTGAGGTGAGGTATGTTCTGTTAGTAATGTTTAGTTGTTGTTAATGATTAGGGTTAAAGATGGTGATTAGTGTAATGGTTGGTTGGTTAAGATTAAGGATGGTAGAGATTATTGATAATGGTTGATGTTGTTTAAATAATCATAATATTGTTAATGATGATTAAGGATGGTAGTAATGATTAGTTGAGTGATTATGGGTACTGACAATATATTAATGAAGATTAAATCATTGATGATGGGGATGTTATGATTTACGTATGATGGGTTAAAACTGATTAAAGATGATTATGGATGGCTAATATTGAAGATGAGATCTGGTGGTAAATCTGGAAATTTGAATTGCTTAATCTTTAGAGATTGTGAAGTGATGAGATGAAGATTAAAGATTTATGGTGGATTAATGAGGTAGAAATTATTAATTATTTTGGTATTAATCATTAATGGGTATGATTAAATGGTGATGATGCAATAATTGGTGATGACGATGCTAATGATATAATTAATGATTAATGATGATAATTATTGAATAATGATGAGCATGATGATGTTGGATTAATGGTGATTAGCAAGATGGTTAGTGATAATCATGGTGTTTAAGGATGATGAGGATGCTTATGAATTAATGATCATTAATCATGGTTAAATGATTATTGTTGATGATGGCAGTGAGTTAAATGATTATTGTTGATGATGGCAGTAAATGGTAAAGGAATTATTCGATGGTGATGAGGATGTTGATTAGTGATGGTTACTAATAATAATAATAATATTATTATTTTTAGTGATTAGTGATTATATTAGATTGTTGACCCACAGGTTCTTGTTGAAGTGACTAACTTATAAGTTGAGCCTAGATTGGGTGCTGGCTTTGAGAGCTTAGCTTGAGGTAAGTTTCTATGTCTGTTTAAATTACTTTGCCCTACTAAATGTTTTACGTATATGATTTGTGTATTTAAATTATTTTTAGAATGTGTTCTAGTTTCAAAATGTGATAAATAGCAAAATATGGTTATTTTGGTGTTGACTTGTGATTTATATGGGTTGAAACTATATTTTTGAAAGGTGTATAATCTATGGTGTGCCTAAATGTTTTGTGTTGAAACCCCATTATAATTGGGATTGATTTGAGTATTAGAAAACTTATAATTTTGTGATACACATATATATTTGTACTTTGAGAAATTGTGGTTGAAAACCTAAGTATATTGAAATGAGTGAAACTATGTTTATATTGGAGGATATGACATTATATTTACTTTTGAAGGACATTGTTTTTGGAGGAAATGTGTAAATTAGAGAAAATATATTATTTTGCATACTATTATATTCTTTTTGGAGGATAAAAACTATTATGGAAAGTATGGATATTGATGGGTTATAATGCGTTGTATTATTTGAAAACTATAATTTGGATAGCCTACCGGCAAATGATAATATTCATGAAAACCTTCTTGGAAAACAATTATTACTTTTGGAGGATACTGTATCTATTTTGATAACTATTCTTGTTTTTGGAGGATATATAAAGATGTATCTATTTTTGGAGGATATGTGGATATGATGGATGGTTGTGGAATGGTGGACTTCGGTCCTATGTGGGTTCTGGCCCTATTTTGATGAGATTGTATCTAGTAGAAAACATCCTGGGTACCTATTATATGTGGAGTAGCCTGGTAGAAAACATCCTGGGCTACTTGGACTAGTTACTACTCTTTTGGGTGGGGGAAGCCCATTAGAGGGTGTGCACACTTAAGGTTTTAGTCCTTTATCCCACGAAAGGGACAAACTTGTGGAGTGGCCGATAGAGTGGATTACCGTGTCACTAGGGCTTAGTTGATCTAATACCCTTCGTCCCTTTCACCTTATATATATATATATATATATATATATATATATATATATGAGAGTATATGGATATGTGATACTTGGAAAAGTGATTTGAGAAATATGATTTGAATTCCTCCCTATCTATTATTATTGACATATATGTTCTGAGAATGACTTGAGAGAAATCTATATCTTGATATGATGACTTGAAGAGATTATTATTTTGCTATTGTGAATTCTTCCATATATACTTGTATACCTATCTATACTTCCAAAATGATTATGTGGAAAGCTATGCTTCGAAATGATACTCATATTGAAAAGTGATATTTCTAAATCCTCCATACTTATTATTTTGGGAAATGAACGAATGATTTATATGGTAGTTGTATTGTTTTGGAAAGAGTAAATGTTACTATTTTGGCGACCCTATTACTAATATGAAACCTAATGCTATTTTGAGTGGAGTGTGTTATGGCCTTGGTGCCTAAGAGTTATCTTGGAAAATGATTTACTACTTACCTTTGTTATTGAGTCAAACTATATGATTGAAATAATTTTAAAACTCATTTACAAAGTATGTCCAATTTGAAAAGTATAAATGTAAGTATTTTACAGGGCGGAGTAGAGCTTACTTAGCATTTTATGCTAATTCTTTTATTTGTGTTTTCCAAACCTTAATGTTTGCAAGATTTGAAGTTGTTGCTAGTTTGAGAGTGCGGCGTAGAGCTCGTAGTCTTGGATTTGAGTTTGGTATAACTGGTTTAGTCTTAGAACTTGAATTGTTGTTGTAGTTAATTTGTGATTTGGAAAGTGGAATGTTGTATTATGGATTTGTAGATAGAAACTTTTTAGCCTGTGCGTTTGGGCTTAGTTGGCTGCCCAAGCGTGGCATAGCACCCCAATGGTTTAGATTTTGATTTTTGCTTCCGCATTTGTATTTAGTCGTTTAGTAAGAAAAGTCTTTTATTTTGGTTTTTAAGTTGGGGGTGTTACAAGAAAGGAAAACTAAGCCCAGATTTATTGGCCCCTACGAAATCTTAGAAAGAGTCGGGAACCTGGCTTACCGCCTCGCATTGCCGGCCAAACTGGACCGAGTACACAACGTGTTCCACGTGTCGCAACTAAAGAAATACGTGCACGACGCAACCATGTCCTCCAACCCGTTAAGTCTAAGCTTCGAGGACGAAGCTTCTTGTAAGGGGGGAGGGTGTAACACCCCGTTAAGGCTAAACACTAACCTGTTATTTTTGTGTCCAGTTTCGTATCGTGTTAACGGGTCGTGTCGATAATTGCCAGGTCTAGTTACCTCTTAGCCTTAACCAATTTCCTTGGCTACTAAGGTTCTTCTCTAAGATTCTCCTTCAATTGATCTCCCTAGGCTTGGTGGTGGGGAATTCTTTTGCTAAGTTTCCTCGGGGAATGTCTCGCATGGTAGGATTAATCGTTGCAAGGTTTCTAAATGCTTTCTAATCCCCTATATATAGATACAGGAGTCCTAACTAGAATCTGAATAGTAGAGGCCCACTTTCCCTATTCCTAACAGGATTAAAGACTTGATTAAGATAAGGGTCCATGATCCATTGCGGACCACACTAATTAATTAAGGAGAATTCTAGCACAATTAAATCCTTTTTAATTACTCTCTCTATCCCATTTTATGTGTCTTACTTTCCTTTTTAGTTTGTCCCAAAATGTTGTCCACTTTCCAAAATTGAACATCACCATCATTCTACTTTTTTCAAATTACCCTTCTAGCTTTTGCTTTCTTTATTGTTTTTATTTTCAAAAATGAAAAAGTGAGGGCATAATTCGAAAGTGCATAACATTTACTTTAATTCATTAAAAAGCGTGCAAAAAGTAAATGAGACATCTAATTCGGGACGGAGGAGTATATATTAACGAAATTAAATTCCATATTTAGTCCGAATTTGGAGGCTGTAACACTGGTGTTACACCCTCCCCTCTTACAAGAAGCTTCGTCTCCGAAGCTTAGACACAGGTGTAACACCCCGTGTTACGGCTTCTAACCCGAACAAATTATTTAATTACTTACCCTGAAAAGAGAATTAAATTCCATTAATTAACTAGTAAGGGTCCACCATAGACCATGGACTCTTATCCCCAAAACCAATCCCTTAATCTAATAATAAATATAATTAGCAAATTCATACCCTTCAGACCCTAATTAGGACTCTTAGATATATAAATAGGGACATAAGAAGCACTTAAAATACACACCACAATAGATATCACCGCACAAGAATTTCCAAGAATTCTCTTATCACCAACATAGGAGAAATCAAGAAGAGGAGATCTTAGAGAAAGACCCTTAATAGCCAAGGAATTTAATTAAGGCTAAGAGGTAACCCATGTCTCAACAAAACCTATTTTCTTCGCTATAATCTACTTCTTAGCTTCTTCTCTATGCTTGTGTCTAGATAAATCTTTTATGATGATGATGATAGATCTTGATGATTGATGAGACGATCTTATGTGTTGATCTTGATAATCTTGATGATTATAAGAGGATCTTGATATTTATGTGATGTTCTTGATAAATCTTGATGTTCTTGATTTTAAAGATAAACAATGATTTTGATGATATGAATATTGATTAGAGCCCTAGATTGAACTGGGAATTTCGTATCGTGATGTTCTTGGTATATTTGGGTGGGATTTCGCATGTTCGGGTGTTATTTATGTTTAGATTAGAAGTCACGTTAGGATATGTTTAATATAATTCTTGTTCTGATCCATTATTGACTACGTGGTATCGCCGTTTACGTTTAAAAGTGATTAAACATGGTTTCGGGTTCCACGAAAGATTCCGGGATTAATATATTGAAAAAGAGTCAGTGGGGAGTGGGGGGTAGGTGGGGGTAGGGGGCCCGCCACCTACCCGTTGCCCAAATTGGCGTCGCCGGCAGCGGGCAGACGACTGCCGCCGGGCACCCGCTGCCCGAGACTTTTTGCCAGCGGGCAGCCGGTGGGTGTCCTACACCTGCCGGCCACCAGCTGGATTTTTCCCCACTTTGGGTTGTTGGCTTCCCCGTTTGATGTTTCCCTGGCCCTCGTGGTGTCCCAACGGACTCCGTTTATCGTGTCTAAGTCTAGTTTGATGTTTTGGGTATCGTTCGTAGGATAAAAGAGTCTTGTGTATTGTATGCTAGTTGAATTGGTACCCCGCAACCTAGGTGAAGGATGTATGAACCACCTAGGACCATTCCTAGTATGTGGATGACCACGCATAGGTTTCATTATATGTTTTCTCCCTC
>NW_017617782.1:0-15000 GCF_001879475.1 Ipomoea nil
AACAGAGCATAGAAATCAAGTGTTTTACTTGATACACTCAAAGAGAGAAAACACTCAGAGCTATCAAGAGAAATCATTCCAGAGTGTTTCATCTTCATCAAAGAGACTAAGCGCATCATTGAAGATCAACTACAGAGTCTCGAAGTTGGAAGCAAGACAACACTTGTTTTGGAGCAAAACAAGAGAAGGGAGGAAAGTAGCACGGAGCTGTGAAATCCTGGATTGTCACACGGAGCTCCGAAGGCAAGGATGCAGAAGGCACTGGCGTGATAGTGCGGTGCTTTGTGATCAAAGCACTAGTCACGGGAAGTACGTTGCTACGTGAGTTGGAAGACAGGGGGAAAGTAACGCGGAGTTCATGAATCCTGGATATAAGTAGCTTGGCGGGTGAAACCCCAAGCAGGCAAGTGGTGTAACTGGCCTGATTGATGCGGGCGTTGGTGATCAAAGCACTAGATACGGAAACTTCATTATATCTTGGAACAAGAAGTCGTGGATATGAGTGAATTGCTGCTTGGAATAAAGAGGCAGTGAGTAAGAGGATTACACACCGTCCCGAAAACACTAATTGTCTTGTGTTCTTTACTGCTTTCTTTACTTACTTTCTTTACCTTGCTGCTAGCAGAGTATTATCTATACAATCTGACACACCTTTTTATCTTTTTTATTTCCGGCGGCTGGCATACTCTAACAATCTAGTTAAGAGTTTTGTTTTATCGCTGCGCTTAGAATTGTTATGCTGTGCGAAAAAGTTTGAAAGTCTATCATCCAGGATTCCCACCTTCTATCTTTGGGACAACAATTCGTATCAGAGGCCTGTAGCCTATTTGAGTCAGCTTAATACAACTTTCTGGTTATTAAACAGTTTGGCCTAATGGGTAACTATTTTTGACTGGTAGAACTGATCATTCACAAAAGTTGTGATTGGATTAAATCTTTCATATCTCGTGATGTATGATGAAGAAAGATTTAGCTCAAAATTGATTATTCTCAACTTGCAAAAATGATGTTTGGAAAGTTCGTATGCAGTAACACTGTACGCATTACAGCGGATGAAATGGATAGGTAATTTCCACTGCCCTATCGGAAATATTAAAGTCAATAACGGCGTTTTTTATACCGCGGATTGCTCCACAAGTACGTCAAAGCCTAAAACCGGAATGGACATTGGATGATAAGAACACGAATATATTCTTAAAATATCCAGGATGATTACATATTCAAGCCGCTGGATGTACATATATTTCGAAGATCCGAAAATGCTAGGTATCAAAGAAAATATTGGAACTCTGCATCAAGATTGGCGAAGGAGGTGAGAAAAGAAGACAATAAAAGCTCCAGAATCCCATGAAGAATTTGAAGGATTTCAAAAATGCTCTAAATGAAAGTGTTGCGTCATGGACAGCTCGAAATGATCAAATTCTTGGAGAGATTAAAATGATTATTGGTGCAATAAACTTTTGTGAGGGCGTGCATGTAGGAATTATTCTAGATTTCAGGCTAACCAAAGCGTTTCTACAGAGTTGAATAAGATCAATAAGGTGGTTTGAAGAACCCATACACTGGTATTTGATGGAAAATCACAGATCAATAAATGCGCGCTGAGAAGAATTCGAACAAAATGGTAACAAAGTGTTCTATTATTTTTTGTGATACTAATGTAACGTGTGAGATGAATGTTTTCAGGCGAATGGTGAGTTGGAAAATCAATCCTAGGAATCCATCCCTCCATCCAGAAGAAGTTGGAATTCTTCTAAATAATAATTTTGGGGTGAAGATTCGCACGGAAAATTGAGATGCAGTAACGTTTGAGGGTGGTGATCCAATTAGTGATCAAGTTACTGGTGAAGTTGGTGGTCATTCTCAAAAAAGAATTATTGAGGAATTCGAACAGCAACCGCAGTATTCCACAAATGAATCGCACCCATACCAATCATCGCGCATAACCAGATTTTAAGATGCTCAAAAATCACCCTGCCCAGATTATTATTGGGAAAATATTCGAAGGCGTGGAAAACAGATCATCTACGGCATGGGCATTGTTCACGTGTTATGCTACTCCAATTGAAACCAAAAAATTTGACGAAGCTTCTAAATATCCAGATTGGATAGCATGCTTGCAAGGAACAGCCGAATCATTCAAGAAAATAAACATATAGGAACTTGTATCCAAGACGGCGACCCACAAATGTTGTGGAACCAAATGGGTCTTCCGAAACAAAGCAAACGAAGAAGGCATTGATGTTGGATTATAAAGAGGCTTCCGTTGCAAGGATACTACTCAAGAAGAAGGAATCAGAATTGATAAATTTTTGCACCCCGTAGCCGACTTGAAGGCAATCAAATTTTCTAGCCTACCACCGACACAAACGGTTTCACTTGTTTATCAAATGATGTGAAAAGCTACAATTTGATGGATTCTACTCGAAGAGCAGTTTAGATCGAACAAACCGCCAGTTTTGAGGTAAAAGGCGAGGTGATAAAAGTCTTACAAACAAGAAGGTCATGATATGGGTTGTAAACAAACTAGAGGTTCTGGTATTGATACTTGTCAATGTTCTTGATAAGCTGTGGATCTCACGCAAAGCCTTTTGACAAAAGCTCTATTAGAATTCAAGATGTGAATGAGTATTCTATTAGTGCAAATCTATGTTGAGATATTACTTTTTTGGAAAGACTACAATTCTGTTGTGTAGAAATTTTCGAAGCTTATGCAGAATAAACTTTCGAATAGCATGATGGGTGAATTGAATTACTTCTTGGGCTTACAAGTCAAAATACAACAAGAAGATATTCAGTACAATGAAGCAACGTACAGCCCGCGTTTGATAAAGAAGTTTGGCCTGGATGGATAATCATCGATCAAAATTCAAATGAGCACATCATTGAAGGATAGCACAGATGAAGAGGAAAGGTATGTCGACGCAAACAAATAAGAGGAATTGATTGGTTCTGGCTTCTATCTTACTGCAAGCAGGCCGGACATCTTATGCTTTGTGAGAGTGTGGTGCAACATTCCAACAAATCCAAAAGAAAGCCACCTCAACCGCAACAAAGAGATCATAGCGATATTGAAAGCACAATCGAATGTTGGATTGTGGTATCCAAAAGGTACAGGATTTTATCTACCGGGTTATTAGATGCGCGATTTTGCAGTTGCAATGAATAGAAGAAAAAGCACTTCCGGGACATGCCAGTTCTTGGGGGAAGGCTTTGTTCTGTTCAGTCAAAAAGCAAAATTCCATCGCAACTAGTAAACTGCCGGCCTGAATACATTGTGCAGAAAGTTGTTGTGCGCCTAATTTAGATGATAGCGAACAATGAAGGATTTACGGAGTTCAATTTGGAGAGTTATGGTATTTTTGGTGTAATACTAGTGCAATCGCTATCACTCACAATCCGGTGCATTCACTAAGACCAAACAATATCGACATTCGACCATCATTCATATGGGATCACATTGAAAAGAAGAACTATAAAACCGATATATGCACCTAAGGAAGACCGTGATTAAGATATTTTCACGAAGCCTTTCGCGAAATCGAGATTTCTAACCTTAAGCACAGTTGGGGAAAATGATCAATGACTAAAGTATCTATTGGGCTTAACTCTCAATTTAAATTGATAGCTTGTGTCAGAAAATTGTTTTTAACGTGTTTATGGCATGTTTTTATTTCAAAATTTGTTTATATATAAATTGAATATGTGTTAGGATTTATTTAGTGTAATTTGCAGTGGTTATTACGTGATAATCATATGTCATGCAAATTAATTTAATAAAATGTGCATAATTCGGTTTATTTGACATTTGTTTATAAAATTCATAATTTTAAGTGTTATTTTAGTCCTACGATATTGTTCATGTTTGTATAATGTTAAATATTTGTTTGCATGAACATTTGGCTATTAAAATTCTAATTAATATTTTTATTGCATTATATATGTGTTGCGTGCATATGTGATATAATTTGAATATAAATGTTTTAGAAATCTGAGCTGAACAGTTAACATTTGTTAGTTTCTAAAATATTTTGGAATCTGATTTTGTGCTAGATTATGTGAAGAGGTTTCTAAATATTAATTTGGAAAATGGTGTGATAATTAGTTAATTTCCATAATGTGTTTTAATTGATGGATAATGCCTGTGTTCTTATGTTTAATGTAAATGGTTGTGTGATTGATTATTTATGATTATTTTTGCTTTCATTAAGAGTTTGAGTTGTGATTATATTTGGTGGTACGCGATTTAGAGGATAAATAAAGGAATAAAGGAAGGAAAACAGAGTTTAATTGAGTATCAACCTCCACACCATAAACTCCTACCCTTTCCTAAAGCTCCACCATCTTAAACCCAGCCCCTAATCGCTCTCCAGATAAATCTTCTCCAAACTGATCACATCTTCCACTCCTATCGGACACCGCGCATATTCTCCAGCTAAATAATATCAAGTGCTCCCCATTAGAAAATTTAAACCAACCCCTCATTAAAAACTCTCTCTAAAACTCGTTGCCAATCAAATTCTTCCATGCCAACTGATCCCCGCACCATGGAAGCTGACCGCTCATTCCGTCACATCTCCGTAATCTCAAAAGAGCGGCCAAAAAATTAACACTCACATCGCGAATGACCGATAGTGCTTCCGTGACGCCCTATATATTGGGAGACAGCCGTAGGCAAAAATCTTTGAAGATTTGGTTTGTTTTGAAACTCTTTGCAGTACAAGAGTGTGTCGACGACGAATACAAGGAAAACGAGGTGGGAAGCCAACTCAAGAGTAATTGGAGGAGGTTCTCAAACAACCCGAAGGGCAACCGCGAACGACGCATGTAGAAGAGAAGGAGAAACGCCGCTACACCTCCTAGGATTTATATCAGAAGAAAAGGAGAATGAACCGAGTCGCAGCAAGTTCCAAGCTGTACGCAGAATACCAACCAACGGAACGTTGGTAATATATTAAAAACACGATGGTGAATAAGAACCGTCAACGGAACAAACAAGGGGGAAGGGTTTCTGAGCCTTTATGTACAGCTTCTTACCCAGTGTTCAAGCACTGATTATGCCTGAAATTCTGATAATGAAGGATTGCCAGAAACCTCCATTTTTGAAGCAAACTGAGTTTGGCACCGTTTACCCCTCCATGGTTTCGAGGGTTCTAATCCACTACACATCACCAAGAGCTTTAGGAAAATTTTTTGTGGCTGCAAAATGCATTCAATTATGAAGACCCATCTTCCACACGTTGCGCTTAAGTAACATCCTCACTAACGACATATCGGCCGACTGGCTCTCAAGTGTTGCAAGCCGCATGTCTCCCCACGTAGCTCTACCTGACGCGGTCGCTTCCTTCTTCATGACTACAATCTCTCTTATAATTGTATAAAATAGGTTAGGCAATTGCTTTTGTAATACACACGCTCTTAATCATTCATGTCATTTACTACTCCCTCTCGTACTTATTTATATATTTTTGTCCTTCATTCTTCTTATAGATGTATTAAATATATGTATTCATATATATATAATATATATATATATATATATATATATATATATATATATATATATATATATATATATATATATATCCCATCCTTATTAATTTATTTTGTCATTTTATATTATTTTCCTATTATTTAACTTCTATAATTCTCAATTTTCGATTCTTCGCTTCCGCATTATTCCGTTATATTCCTAACAAGTGGTATCAGAGCGGTTTTAATTGAGAATTATTTTAAAGATGTCGACTGTTACCAAGTCGATATCGAGAAGTTCGACGGGAAATTAGCTTTTCTATCTGGAAGGTTCAGATGGAAGCCGTTCTAACCCAGAACGGTTTTGAAGAAGCACTAGCTGGGAAGAAGGAAGAAAACCGGCTACAATGACAGATGAAGATTGGGAAGATTTGGATGACAAGGCACGTTCAACCATTCTTTGTGCTTGTCTAAAGAGGTTCTACGTGAGGTAGTAAGTGAGACGACTGCGTCAGATTTATGGTCCAAGCTGGAAACACTTTACATGGCAAAAAACTCTGGCGGAACACGCTACGCCTGAAGGAACGTCTGTACACAATCCGTATGACGGAAGGTACTTCTATTAAATCTCACTTGGATGAATTCAATTCTATTTTATTGGACTTAGAAAATATTGATGTCATAATTGACGATGAGGATCGTGCTGTTTTATTTCTTGTCTCTCTCCCTAGATCATACAAGCATTTCAAAGAAATTATGTTGTACGGTAACAGTAGTGATACCCTTACTTTCGACAGTGTTAAGTCAAACCTATTGTCCAAAGAAAAGTTTGACTTTGAAATTAAGTCTGAGGACAAAGGTGAAGGCTTGACTGTAAGGGGTCGTTCACTTGAATTAGGGAGTAGCAATAAAAATTCTACATCCAAGTCCAAAGGACGTAAGTCCAACAAATCCTGTAAGTGCTGCAAGAAGCAGGGTCACGATGTGACTGAATGCTTCAAGCTGAAAAACAAGCAAGATAGAGAAAAGAATTTTGCTCAAGCTAGTGTTGTTGAAAGTGATTCAGAAGGCGATGTTATGTTATCTGTTAGCTCCGGTTGCAAACGGAGCGAAACCGAGTGGATTCTGGACTCTGGTTATACATTCCACATGTGTCCTCACAAAGACTGGTTCGTCTCTCTAGAATCGGTTGATGGTGATGTTGTCTTGCTGGGTAATGATACCCAATGCAAGGTTAGTGGAATTGGAAGTGTTCAGATTAAAACTCATGATAATGTTATCAGGACTCTTACCAATGTTCGGTATATTCCTGATTTGAAACGCAATCTGATATCTTTGGGCACCTTGGAATCCTTGGGGTGCAAGTACATAGCTGAAGGTGGAGTTCTGAAAGTCATAAAAGGCTCTCTTGTTCTCATGAAAGCTTCTCGTTCTGGAAGCTTGTACGTCTTGCATGGCAGTACTGTGACAGGTTCAGTAGCGGTATCCTCATCGATGTCTGATGCGGATCTCACTCAATTATGGCATATGCGTCTAGGGCATATGAGTGAGAAAGGCATGCATCTCCTGAGCAAGAAATGCCTCCTTGGTGGTTCAGGTACGGGTAAATTACAGTTTTATGAGCATTGTGTTTTTGGGAAACAAAAGAGGGTTAGTTTCTCTACTGCTACACACCGTACTAGAGATGTATTAGAATATATACATTCTGATTTATGGGGACCAACTAAATTTCAGTCAATGGGAGGTTGTAGATATTTTATGTCTATTATTGATGACTTTTCTCGTAAAGTCTGGGTCTATTTCCTTAAACATAAAAATCAGGCATTTTCTTTTTTCAAGAAGTGGAAAATACTTGTTGAGACTCAGACGGGTAAAAAAGTCAAGAAGCTCAGGACAGACAATGGCTTGGAGTTCTGTGAGTTAGATTTCAATGACTTTTGTGCGGCAAATGGAATCGCCAGGCACAAGACCTTGCCTGGTAAACCCCAGCAAAATGGTGTTGCCGAACGTTTGAACAGGACTCTATTGGAAAGAGCTCGTTGTATGCTCTCTAATGCTGGGTTATGGAAACGGCGTGATTTTTGGGTCGAGGCTGTTTCTACTGCTTGCTATTTGGTAAATAGATCTCCACACTCATCCCTTGATTTCAAAATTCCAGAGGAAGTTTGGTCAGGTAATCCTGTTGACTACTCTATTTTAAGAGTTTTTGGATGTTCTGCTTATGCTCATTCCAGTACGGGTAAATTAAACCCGAGAGCTGTCAAATGCATTTTCCTTGGTTATGCTTCTGAATCAAAAGGGTATCGTCTATGGTCTCCTGATTCTCAGAAAGTCATTCTGAGTCGAGATATCACTTTTGATGAAAATGCACTACTTTCTTCTGGAAAAGTTCGCAGTACAGGTGAGACGCAGAGTACTGGTGAAAAGGTGGAGTTTGAGTTCAGGCCTATTGATAGTGTTACTACTACTGATGGTAATACTAAAGATGATGCATCTACTAGCACCGCACCTCTCGTCGAGCCACAACGAGAGTATTTCATTGCTATGGATCGTCCTAGGAAGACAATTAAAAAACCTGCTAGGTATGCTGATGATGAAACCAACTTGGTTGCTTATGCTCTTTCAGTCGCATAAGAGGTTGATGGTGATCCATCCTGCTGTTCAAGCAATGCTTGAGTTCAGTCGACTGTTCCAGTTATTAATTTCACAATGGATTTGATCCAAGGTGGAGATTGTTAGGAAATAATTTTTGTGGCTCAAAATCCATTCAAATTCATGAAGACCATCTTCCACGTTGCATGCTTAAGTACATCCTCCACTACGCACATCATCCGACTTTGGCTCTCAAAGTGTTGTTGCCGCATGTCTCCCTATGTAGCTACTACTGCGCATGTCCTTCCTTTTTTTCCATGCACAAATCTCTCTTATAAATTGTACAAATAGGTTAGGCAATTGCTTTTGTAATACACACCTCTTACATCATTCATTCAATTTCCTCGCTTCTCAAGTACTTATATATATATATATATATATATATATATATATATATATATATATATATATATATATATATATATATATATATATATATATATTTTTTTTTTTTTTTCCCATCCTTATTAATTTATTTTGTCATTTTATATTATTTTCCTATTATTTAACTTCTATAATTCTCAATTTTCGATTCTTCGCTCCCGCTATATTCCTAACAAGAGCCTCTTCCGAAGTTTCCACCAAGTCTACCAGCTCTTGCACCTCTGCCACAAGAAGTTCCTGCTCCTCCACCGCCTCCTCAGCAGATGCCAATCAACCCGTTCATCCGTCCTCCTGTGGACTTTACTAGGTTTTTCAATCAAACCTACTCATCTCCAAGCTCAAACGGGTCAATGCTCGAGGAAAGTGAGTCCAGTGATGACTTTGGACCGGGATACGCTCCTTCACCGCTAAGAGGCTATGGAATAGGTTATGACTCAGATGATTGCATGAGTACTGGTTTCTCTGCCTGCTGAAAGTGTTCTGTTATCTCTCTCTCTCTCTCTCCTTCTCCCTAAGAAGGAGATAAATAAAAAAATTATGGATGTTTTTGCTACTGGTTCTTTCTCTCTCTATCTCTCTATCTCCTAAAAATGAAAAATCCCTACGGTATATAAAAAGATCACAAGTTTCGTAGCCAAAAAGATACACAAAAAATATTTGAACATGAACAAAAAGGGAGAATAAAAGAAATAAAAAAAATTTATGGCTACAGGAAGGGATAAAAGAAGAAAAGAATTAAGAGGAGAAGTGTCAGAAGAAGTAAGAAGAGACATACCAGTTGAAGTTGCAGTAGAAGTTGCTACTGAGAATAGACAACAAATCACAGAGGATTTATCCAGTGTATTGCCAGTACACCATACCGAGTCTACCATGCCTACCATGGACCCTGTTCTAGAAAATGAAGATTTATTTGCAGACAACTATACAAGAACAGAAGTCTTAAAAGAAGAGATTGGTGATCTCAATCAAGAAGTCGAATCACCTGAAGAAGAAGAAAGGATGCAACTCGTTGATACACCTGTTATCACCGATCCGAGAAGGAGTCCATTCGGATCTCCTCAAAATTTTGTGCAGACAAGTGATCAAGAAGATGACATTTTTACATCCTTATTTGCCAAAGTTGCCGAATCCGGTGATGTTGTTTGTCAAACTATTGGAGAGAAGATGATTGAACAAAATCAAAAGATGGATCAACAACACACGGATACACGAATCAATCTGAAGGAATTAATGGAGTATCAAAATATTTTGAAGACTCAGATTGATAAAGCTGAAAGGATCTTGAAAGGAAAATTAACAAAAGGCTTACTTGAAGTGATTCAACTGCGACAAATCAATGCGATTCAAGATCAAGAAAGCCGAATCAACAAACTTGAAGTTGAACTCACAATTGCAACAAACAAGCTGGAAAATTTGCAAGTTGTTTCCATTGAAACACACAATAGTGTTGAAACTGTGAAGGCGAACCAAGACCGAGATTGTAAAACCCTTGCATTTTTGGTTGATAACGCCAAAAGGTGGGAAGAAATTCTCAGTCACTTGGCTTTGCAACAACAAGAATTTATTCTTGGAAGCCAACAACAACCAGTAATATCGACCCAAGGTCGAGACCGAAGCCGCGGACAATCCTCACAAGGACCATCTCAGATTGGTTTTGCTCAGTTCGCGAATCCTAGTCTTGGTACACGTACATCGAAAGTTGCTGAAACTCGTGGCTAGTTTGAATGCTCTAAAGGTACCGCCACTCAAACAACAATATGGACTAAGGAAAATCTACCAAGCATGACCAAGAAATGGCCTGCAGCCGATCAAGCCCAATGGATCTCGGACAAGAATAAAGAAGAAGAGAAGGCAAAAGGAGAAGAACCGAGATGTGGTATGAACTAAGAGATTTCACTGGAAATATGGGCATGAATCTTGGAGAAGAAAGAAGCTTCGAAGAATGTGTTTTATGCTGGGAAGCTGGAGTTCTTCAAGGCAATAATATCAAAGAAGCTTTTGGATATTACATGGCCGGGCAAGTTACAAAGAGATTTCATAATGCAAAGTTCAAAGATGATTTCTTCAAACTAAGAGAACATGTCAAGGAAATTTTGAAGAAAGACATGGGAGTGAAGAAACCCAGAAGGTAATCTGAAAAATCTCTTAAGCTGATGTTTTCGCTATTTTCGAACCTCTGTTGCGTTTTTCTCTAAATATTCGAAATATCTCAATAATAATTTCCCATAGTCTATTTTGAGTTTAATATTTTATTTGTCTTTTGTAATTAGACCTTCGTGAATTAAAAAGACAAGAAATGTCAAAACACACATAAAAATTAAAAAAAAATGATGATTAAAAATAAAAAATAACTCAAGATGCGTTTAGGAGCTTGTCTAAAAATTAATTCACAAGTTTCTTTTGATTGTGTCTAGAAAACCATTTGTTAAACTCATCTTGGCTTTGTCAAATAAAATTGAGCAAAATGATTATTTTTCAAAGACTTAAAGCCAATGACTGAGTATAGGTTTTGGCATTATCAAAAGGGGGGAAATTGTTAGGAATAAAGTGTAATGGTTTTGATATGCCAAATATGTATTTGTAGATCCCCCAATTTTATTTTATAGGTCTAGTAGAGTCTTAGACCATGATTGGGAAATTATTTAATTTGCAAAAGTGAAAAACAGAGGAAGATACATGAAAATAGAAGAAGAAGATATCAAGCCGAAAATCAAAAATTTGTCTGGAGAAAATGACAAATTAAAGAAGAAGATGAATGATATGAAAATCACGTCAATGCTACTAAAAAAGATATCCCAGAAGAATTTCCGTGAAAGAAAATTAAGTTTGGAAGACGGCATGAATTTGACTTGGAGATCAAGCATCTATGGAAAGAAAGGAGTACATCAAAGATGATTGGAGATTTACCTAATAAGCTGTACGGATGAAGTGGAAGATGTTTGATGTATTATGTGAAATGGCTCAAGTTCAAATCTCACCATCAATAATTTTACAAGGTAAAATTAATTAAGTCTGATGGAGATGGGAGCTAGTTTGGCTTTGGGTGGCAATTGAGAACAATTGCACTTGGGAGCCGATTTTAAAGCAATTGAAATTGCGAAGCCAAAATTAATTAAGTCTGATTTACAAGTGGCAATTGAGAACAATTGCACTTGGGAGCCGATTTCAAAGCAATTGAAATTGAGAAGCCAAAATTAATTAAGTCTGATGGAGATGGGAATTGGGAGCCGATTTCAAAGCAATTGAAATTGGGAGCTAGTTTCACATGGGAATCAATTCAAGTTGGGAGCCATGAATTGAAATTGGTAGCCAAAATCAATTCAAGTTGGGAGCCATGAATTGAAATTGGTAGCCAAAATCAATTCAAGTTGGGAGCCATGAATTGAAATTGGTAGCCAATTCAAGTTGTAGTATGGGATGCAATTCAAGTTGTAGTATAGTTGGGAGCCAATTCAAGTTTTAGTATGGGATGCAAAAGACAGCCAAAATAAATTCAAGTCCAATTCAAGTTTTAGTATGGGATGCAAAAGACAGCCAAAATAAATTCAAGTTGGGAGCCATGAATTGAAATTGGTAGCCAATTCAAGTTGTAGTATGGGATGCAATTCAAGTTGTAGTATAGTTGGGAGCCAATTCAAGTTGTAGTATGGGATGCAAAAGACATTGAGATGAAATTGGGAGCCAATTCAAGTTGTAGTATGGGATGCAATTTGATTGAGATGAAATTGGGAGCCAATTCAAGTTGTAGTATGGGATGCAATTTCAAATTGAGGACCGATTCAAAGGACATTGAGATCAAATTGAATTGAGATGAAATTCAATACCAGGAGAAGTCTGGGAGCCAATTTCGAAGTCAAAGTCAAATAATTCAAATTGGTAAGTAATTGAAGCACCAGGAGTAGATTGGGAGCCAATTACAAAGTCAAAGTCAATTGGGTGTCGATTACAAAGGAGAAGTCAATTGCAATTGGGTCTCAATTACAAAGGAGAAATTCAAAATGGGAGGAAGTTCAAAGCCAGTTTGAAGTCTGAGAACACCCAGACGTGAGAATGAAGAAGACGAAGAAAAACTTACAATAAAAATATTCTCACAAGGAAAAATACTAGTCTAACTAGTATGAGATTAAATTGAAGAATATTTTGAAGTATTTAAATCCCAAAGAAACAAGAACCAATTCAGAGCTGATCAGAGAAGCCATTTTACACAAAACTGAGACCCAGATATTCCCAAGAAACGAGAGAAAACCAGAGGAATATCACATGAAGTTTGGGAACTCATTTGCATGAAGTTGAAGCTCTACCAACGGCTAGCTTATCTTTTCTGACACTTTGCCAGAAGATAAGATAAGATCTCTGACAAAAGATACAAGAATTCAAAAATGAGATCGTCTCTTTCCAACGGGCAGATTCTCATTACCAACTATAAAATGATGAATATATGAAGACTTGAAGACGGGGAACATACGAGCAAAGAGCTAAACAAGAGCAAAGATCAAAAATCTCATTTGGTACAGAGCATACCAAAAATCTTCAAGTGAGAAGTGAGAAAAGAAAACGAACTCTGAGAGCTTAAACAGAAAAATATTCAGAGAGTTCTTAAATAGAGCAAAACAGAGCATAAAAATCAAGTGCTTTACTTGATACACTCAAAGAGAGAAAACACTCAGAGCTATCAAGAGAAATCATTCCAGAGTGTTTCATCTTCATCAAAGAAACTAAGCGCATCATTGAAGATCAACTACAGAGTCTCGAAGTTGGAAGCAAGACAACACTTGCTTTGGAGCAAAACAAGAGAAGGGAGGAAAGTAGCACGGAGCTGTGAAATCCTGGACTGTCACACGGAGCTGTGAGATCCGAAGCAGCAGTGTCGGAGGCACTGGGCGTGATTAGTGCGGGCTTTGTGATCAAAGCACTAGATCACGGGATACGTTTCTACCGGAGTGTGGAAGACAGGGGGAAAGTAACACAGAGTCGTGAAATCCTGGGATAGTAGCGCATCGACGTGAAACCCGAAGCAGCAGTGTGGTGTCACTGAGCGTGATTAGTGCGGGCTTGGTGATCAAAGCACTAGATCACGGAAATTCATTGTATCTTGGAACCAAGAAGTGGTGGATATAGTGAATTGCTCTTGGAGATAAGAGCAAGTGGAGTAGGAGGATTACACCACCTCCGAACCACTATAATTGTCTTGTGTTCTTTACTGCTTTCTTTACTTGCTCTACACGAGATATATCTATCACAATCTCACACACATTTTATCTTTATTTATTTCCGTTGTGCACCATACTCTAATAATCTAGTTAAGAGTTTTGGTTTATCTCTGGCTTAGCAATTGTTGTGCTGTGCGAAAAAGTTGGAAAGTCTATTCACACACCCCCCCCCCCCCCACCACCCTCTAGACTTTCACCTTATATCTTTTGGGACCAACATATATATATATATGTATATATATATATATATATATATATATATATATATATATATATATATATATATATATATATATATATATATATTACATAATACCATATAAGGAATACACGTTAATTCAAAAAAAGTACACATTAATACCTAATTCATTAATTAGTCTATATTCATAATATTCCGTGTAATGTTAATTAATTAGTCAAAAAAAAGTACATGGTAATACTTAATTCATTCATTCTGTGTAAGATTACCATAATTAATTACTCTATATTTTACAAAATTTAAAATATTTTTTCTTCAATTGACTCATTTATGAATTGGTTCAAACAATTCTGTGTAATATTACCATAATAATATTTTCATAATTAATTAGTCTGTATTTTGGCATATTTAAAATATTTTTTTTTCAATTGACTCATTTATGATTTGGTTCAACCAATTCCATTTAATATTATCGTAATAATATTTCTATAATAAATTAGTCTATATTTTGCCATATTTAAAACATTTTTAAATCAATTGACTCATTTATGATTTGGTTCAACCAATTCTGTGTAATATTACCATAATAATATTTTTATAATTAATTAGTCTATATTCTGCCATAATTAATTAGTTTATATTTTGGAATATTTAAAATATTTTTTTATTCAATTGACTCATTTATGATTTGGTTCAACCAATTCCGTGTAATATTACCATAATAATATTTCCATAAGTAATTAGTATATAATCTGCCATATTTAAAACATTTTTTTATTCAATTAACTCATTTATGAAATGGTTCAAACAATTCCATGTAATATTACTATAATAATATTTTCATAATTAATTAGTTTATATTCTGCCATATTCTTCTATAATTTCAATTATCATAATTATTTATTCTATAGTCTAAATATTTTTTATTCAATTTACTCATTTAAAATTATCCAAAACTACATACTTAAAATTAGATTTCGAACTTATTTAATTTTTGGAATTTCGGAGTAAATATGTAATCATAAATATTGATTTTTTTTACCATCTTAAATTGGTTATTGTGGAAACCGAAAAACGTACTTG
>NW_017617782.1:20000-35456 GCF_001879475.1 Ipomoea nil
AGCATGACTTTTCACAAAGATACAAAAGATTTTCATTCATAAGGCGTGCATGATTTAACATTCAAGAACATGAATTGTGCTAACACTGAAGGAAGGATATTAAGATTAATTAGTTCTCTTTCTTCTTGCTGCTAGCGGTCGATCTAAGAGGTGAGGAAAATTTTGGTGGAGTGTTTGATGGTGAGTAGTCATAGCTATCACTTCTTTCTAGTATACTGTCCACGTCAGCGTATCCCACAGGATTGCCAATTGATCGAAATGATTCATGAGATTCATGTTCCGTGGGGTCACGAAGAAGATTCTGCAAGTACTGTGAACTTGCTATCATTCTATCCAGACTATCCTTGTTTTCTTCCTTATCAAGAGGATCATGAAAAATTTCGGTTTCAATAGGATGACTTTTAGCATCCTTCAAGTTTGTTGATTTTTGCTTCTCACATTCATCATTCGTCTTCTTTTCTCCTTTTCCTGTACTCATACCTGCTGACAGAAGATTTCCAAACAAAATACACTTGAATAAAGAGTTAGCGTGATCTTATTGGATTATAAAATCCATCCTTTTATAGCACAAAAGGATGTCATCTTGTGTGTTGAAATAGTTTGACAGGTTCCTTTTTGCTTTCCCAAGATCTTCTTTATAGAATCGTTTTAGGAATCTTTTGAGCGTGAACCTCTTAACACGCAAGCATGTTACGTCATTTCAATCATCCCGATTTCATGGCGAAGAGTGGCAAATCTACTCTCACAAAGTGGTTTAGTAAGAATATCTGCCAATTGATCATCAGTATTGACATATTCAAGGGATATGTTCTTTCTTTCAACATGATCACGAATAAAATGATACTTGATATCAATATGTTTCATTCGAGAATGTAAAACAGGATTGTGTGTAATGGCTATTTCACTTTTATTGTCACACTTTATTTGCACTTCTCAAGCTATTACGCCATAATCCTTTAATTGGTGAGTCATCCATAGGATTTGTGCCCAACAACTACCAACCGCTATGTATTCGGCTTCAGATGTGCTAGTTGTGATGGAATTTTGTTTTTTGCTAAACCAAGATACAAGTCTTTCCCCTAGGAACTAGCAGGTTCCTGAGGTGCTTTTTCGATCAATTCTACATCGAGCAAAATCAGCATCTGAATAGCCAACGAGATCAAAAGAGTTTCCTTTCGGGTACCAAAGTCCTACACTTTGGGTCCCCTTCAGGTATCTTAAAATCTTTTTAGCAGCACTTAGGTGACCCTCTTTATGTTTGGATTGAAACCTTGCACATACCCCAACAGCAAAAGAAATGTCAGGTCTGCTTGCTATTAGGTATAGAAGAGATCCAATGATTCCACGAAAATTCTTTTGATCAACATCTTTACCTTCGTTATCAATATCCATTCTTAATGATGTACTCATGGGAATTTTGACTGAGGACTTTCCATCAATTCCGAATTTACGAATCAGGTCATTTGTATACTTAGCTTGATTGATAAATATCCCTTCTGGACATTGTTTGACTTGCAAACCAAGAAAGTAGTTCAATTCTCCCATCATGCTCATTTCAAATTTTCCTTGCATGAGACTTGAGAATTTTTCACACAGATCTGGATTTGTACTTCCAAAAATGATATCATCAACGTAGATTTGGACTAATAAAATGTGATCATCATCTTTAATCCGAAAGAGTGTTTTATCAACAGCTCCTTTCGTGAAACCACAATTTATGAGAAAGTACGAAAGAGTGTCATACCAAGCTCGTGGAGCTTGTTTTAGTCCATATAGAGCTTTCTTGAGACGGTATACTTTTTCTTGTCCACAATCGATAGCGAAACCAGGTGGTTGTTCTACATATACTTCTTCTTCTAGAAGATCGTTTAAGAACGCACTTTTGACATCCATCTGGTAGACTTTGAAGTCTTTGTATGCTGCATAGACTAGAAACATTCTTATTGCTTCAAGCCTAGCAACTGGGGCGAAGGTTTCATCAAAATCGATACCTTCTTCTTGGCAATAACCATTAGCAACAAGTCTAGCTTTGTTCCTAACAATGAGACCATCTTCACTCATTTTGTTTTTGAATACCCATTTAGTTCCACTGACATTTTGATGTGTAGGTCTCGGAACAAGTTCCCATACATTTTTCGTTTAAATTGATGAAGTTCTTCTTGCATAGCTATGACCCAATCTGAAATCTGAGGGTTGATGGTTGGATTTCAACTATTTATATTTGAGAAGGAAAATGCTACAAAAGTCCTAAAATTAAAAAGTATACAAAAGTTCATAACTTTTTGAATAACACGTGACTTTTAAAGACTCTTTAAAAGTCTTAATCTAATACCACACGACTTTTAAAGACTCTTTAAAAATCTTGATTGAATACCGCAAGACTTTTAAAGACTCTCTAACAGTTTCAATTGATACTTCCAAACTTTTAAAGTTCATAAAAGTCTTCAAAACTCTATGAAAGTCATGATTGAATACACCCCCCACCCCCCTTAGATATCTGGTCAAAGGGTGCATTCAATCCCTTCATAAATAAATTTAAAAAAACTTACAAAATAAAATAATCTTCAAATAATAAACCTACTAAATTTACAATAAATATTTAAAAAATAAAAATAAAAAACTATCTTCAAATAATAAACCTACTAAATTTACAAAAAAAAAAAATTATTATATTATTACACACCTAGTGGGACTTGAACCGACGATCGCTTGATTAGAAGTCAAACACCTTATCCATTAGGACATAGGTGCAAATTCAAGAAATATGACAAAGTTAACATATTTTTTTTTTTTAATATCATATTTCATCTCAAACTTAGGGGCTGTATTCAATCATGACTTTTGAAAACTTTTAAAATGATATATTTTAATAAACTTTTATTGACTTTCATAGAATCGTTCAAAACATTTTAAAACTTTGTAAGACTCTATAAAAGTCTATATAAAAAATATTCATATACTTTAATTTTATAAACTTTTGTTTTTATTTTAAAAAGTTTAGAAAAGTTATTGAAATTCTAAATAGAATACATCCTTACAAACCTTCAATAATTTCGATTCTTATCATTTAAAATTTTCTTACAAAACATGTTATAATATATCATAAAATAATTATTATTACATTGATCCTTTAAAAAAATAGAATAAAAGCACCTATGAAGCTCTTAGTGATGAGAGATTCTTATTCCGCCTAACTTAAAGGGGGTGTATTCAATCATTATTTTTGTAGAGTTTTAAAAAACTTTTAAAATGATAGATTTTAATAAACTTCGATTGACTTTCATAGAGTCATTTAAAACTTTTTAAAACTTTATAATACTCTATATATGTTTATATAAAAAAACATTCATAGACTTTTATTAACTTTTTATTTTAAAAAGTCTACAAAAGTCATTGAAATTTTAAATTGAATACATCCTTACAAACTTTCAATAATTTTGATTATTATCATTTATAATTTTCTTACAAAATATTTATAATATATCATAAAATTCTTCTTTTTATATAGTTCGTCACCCACTTCAGCATTCTCAACATTATTATTTTTATCCATAGTATGTTGAGACTTGTATGCTAATTACTAATATATATTATTAAATATTAATAAACATCTACAAAAAAAACTATTTCATTAGAAATTCATAACAATATTGAGCAATAAAATGTATAATAATAGAATTGATTAAATAAAATATTTAAAAATATAATTTCAAGTTGCATAAAATAAAAAAATAAAAATCAAATATTAATAATTTATATATATATAAAATTATACTTGATATATTGCTAGGGATCACGCAAAGAACTATTATTTGCAATAGCAATTTGAGACTGCGAACAACAACAAGACTGTTTGCAACCCCAAAGTGTTATTAAAAACAGTAATTCACTATTCGTACGTAGTAACCTATTGTTAAAAAAGGGAAAAATATATATTATGAATATAAAAATAAAAAGAATAAAAATCAAAATATATAAGTATTTATATGAATATTGTTCATCCCGAAAGGGTGGCGAGAAGTCTAGAAGGGGGGTGAATAGACTTCTCTAACTTTTTCAACTTTCTTCGAAAACACACAAGGCAAATAACACTTTGGTAAAGTCAACTCTAAGTAACAAGAATTAACAAGATAAACAACTTAGAGTGTGCAGCGGAATAGGTAGCGGTAAAGTGTTATGCTTAATTAGTGCGGTGCGCAAAGAGAGATTCTAAACATGCAACACGTTAGAAACACTTGATATGGTTGAAAGATGATGTACGAAAAGTTTGGCTTGCATGCAAATGTGGGAACTATCAAACCCAGACAGATAAAGATATGCGATAAATCGTAATCGGGTTAGTTCGCAGTTAGAATAAGCATGCACAAAATATATGAGCAGTATGTAAATAGAGAGAGAGATTTATAGTGGTTCAGAGGTGGTGTAATCCTCCTAGTCCACTCTTCTCCTTTCACTTCAAGGAGGAAATTCACTATTCTTCGATCACCCAGATACAATAGTGAATTAAGTGTCCAACGACACTTCTTCGAGTGCTTCGCACAAAGCTACACTCCTCCAAGGTTTTTCGCAAGCTCCTCTTGTTACTCCGCCTTCCCGAGTACTTCGCACCAAGCTGTACTCCTACACCACGAGAACTACGCACAAAGCTACGTCCTCACAGGGTTTTCACAAGCTCCTCTTGTTACTCTGCCCTTTACAACGAGTGTTACGCACAAAGCTACACTCAACCAGGGTTTTTCACTCTCTCTAGTTACCCCACCCTCTTTCTACACTCAGTAGAGAAATCTACAAAGAGATAAAATTTTTCTCTCACTCAGACTTGAATGTAATTCTATGAAGCTCTATTTCCCCCTTTTTCGGCTAATTGAAAAAATAGATTGTATCTTTTGCTTGTATGTCTTAGCCGTTGTTCAAGTCGTTGAACTGCTCAAATTAGGGTTGTTATTGCTGCTTGTCTTCAAGTCTGCTTGGGCAATTTATAGCCAATGAAAGCTATTTGCCCGTTGATCAACTTTCGATCTCGATCGTCCATTTTGAATTGTAGTTGATCAAAAGATATTGTCAACTTGATTTGAAATATTAGGTAGATGTCATTTCTCCTTTTGTCAGATGATTTGAATAATTTGCCTGTTGCCGTGTCTTGAATTTTGTAGCCTCCAAAATTTGAATAAGTTCGGCGCGGCAAGCTTGATATTTCTTGTCCTTCATAAATGTTCTGACATGTCAAGTTGATCAAATAATTTATCTGCTGATTCTTGCTTGAGTATAAAATAATCTTCGAGCGTCTCCGGTTCCACCGTAAAAACTTGATGTTCAGATGAAAATATATCAGATATTTTCTCCTTCATGATCCTTGTAAGACTTGTGCATTTGCCTTACTTAGTCTCCATATTGGCTAGTCTCTCTTGGGTAGCTAGTCTCCAATACACTCGAGCTAGTCTCCCATACGGTCCAATACACTTGGGCTAGTCTCCCATACGGTATGTAGTCTCCCTTACGGTATTAGCTAGTCTCCCAAGCAAGTTAAAAATGCTTCACTTGAGATTCAAACTTAAGATCACTTGGCATAACTCACACACGTTTCCTCCAACTCCTCTAGCATAGTTCTTAGTGATTTATCCGCATCATAATTGTGTTAAGCTATAATCCCGCTTAACTTCTTCAAATAAATTATGATCTTCCAGACTTGTACATGGGTTGCATGATATGGGTGCACCATACTCTGTAGACTTAAACTGACTCAAATAGAATAAAAATGGGGACTACTTGATTTTTCAAAAATACATTCGGCTCATCAAAATTTACAAAATATTCCTAACAATTTCCCCCTTTTTGATGATGCCGAAACTTATACCCAAGTCATTTTGGCTTTGTCAACTTTGAAAAATAATTTCTTTTTAATTGCTTTTATTTCGACTAGCCAATTGACGGGTTTAACAAAAATTGTGACTTAGAGATTTTAAAATTCGGACAACCTTACCGTATAAATGAGACTTTGATCGTGGGGTGTTCAATTTTCTTTTAGCTTGAATTTTTCTTCCCCCTAAATTTTATATCCTCATTTTATACGTGTTACAATATTAATTCTAAGTCCAAATTAAAATCTCGTGACATAAAAACACAAAATAAATAAATTAACTAAGACACATACTAGTATGGTACGAAATATTGTCATGCATTTTCAACCCATTTTAGCTTAGCATAGATATGATATCAAAGAGTAGTGTGCTAGCTAAAATATATTATACACCAAAAATCGAATGTGTCAACCAAATTTGTTACATCCCTTTCGACTTGGCATTGATGAATTCTCTCAATTTCTTGAAATCCTTCTCGAGGCCCTTGTGTTGATACGGTGCGGTCACTTGTCCGGTGATGTAGTTGCCATAAGCTTCTCTTATGTTGTCTCCTTTCAACACTCCAGCTTCATGCCAAAAGATGCACTCATCAAGTGTTCGGCCATCGCTCATTTGCTCACTTCGGTGTCCGAACTCCGTTTGAAGCTCTTGCAATTTTTGTATCCTTGTAGTAATTGGCTTCGGCATTGGAGGCATTGGTGCAATCGGCGTAGGTGGCAGCACACCATGAGAGGTTGAACTCGAGCTAGGACGAGTTTCTTTAAAATAGTCCATCATGCTCCCTCAGCTTTGACCTCTTGGTGATGACGTCCCTCGGCTTTGACCTCTTGGTGATGACGTCGGTCGAACAAGTTCAACTAGTGGTCCTCTTGAAGCTCTCGGCTGTGCAAAGGCATAAGCTTGTGGCACAAAATGACGTGCTAATCCTTCCCCCCTTTTCGGCAGCATCCACGAATCTTTGAAAGCTTTTGGTGGAAGAATCTTGCTTGTCACGAACTCCTTCAAGAAGATCCATGTTGATACGTGATTGTTGAAGTAATCCTTGCACTTGTTGTTCCAAAAGTTTGAGCCTTGAAGTAGTCTCGGACCCATGTTTTCCCATTTCATTGAACAACTTCATTACATCATTCTTCAACTCATTCTTTGCCGTGTCAATTTCGTTTTTCAATAGGCCTTGCCTATTGAACAATTATTGAGCACGGTCCACCATCTCCTTGTGATAACCATCAAGCTTGGTATCCATTGCATCCATTTTAGTGTTCAATTCACCCGTAGATTCTTTTACAATTGACTTAACATCCCCAACAATCTTTTCCCTTAAGGCTTGAGCATTGAACGTTTGTTCACTATGTACGGGTGGGGTTGGAATTGGCAAGGGGTGTGCAAAATCATCTTGTGGTGTGGTGATCATTGTGTCAACAAGGTTGGCTTCGGCTTCTTCGGTGTTGTAGCAAAGTAATAAGGTAGACCGATTTCTTGGATGATCTTGATCATAGAACTCATAAGAAGGTGGCAAAGTAGGCAAGTTCCTAGTTTCATCCAAGTTTAAAGAAATCCCTTGACTTGGTGCATTTCCTTCCTCATGAATGGACCCCGTAACCTCCGCTTCGAGATGTGGAAAATAAGACTCAAAACTCAAATTTTCATCCCCAACATTTGCAGGATACGGATCAATCTCCGGGAGCCCTATATCATCATTCCTCACCAAAGATCCCTCTCCGGGTCCTCTTCGGCTATCCTCCAAAGACAAAACGGTTGCCCGGCGAATATCATTTGGGTCAAATTCACCTATGGGCACTTCGGATGTGGCTTCAACCATAACACCTTTTTCGGTTCTCTTCTTCTTGGAAAGCTTAGTCAAAAAGTGAGAATTAATCACCGAAAGACGGGTAGCTCTAGCAAGGTCACGTGAGCCTAACCAACTCAATACCAATTCTTCTCTTTCCAAAGTATTTGGCCCTATTGTTTCGGCCAACATGTTATGGTCTCCTAATCTCCATGCTCTCCATTCAAGTGCTCTTTTATACTCCTCCAAAAGTGCACTATCCGCCCCAATTGTTGATATCTCATCATCACTTCCAACTTCAACTAAGTCACTCACAACAACATCAACTTCCACTCTATTTTCCTCAACAAACCCGTGACTTTCAAGGATAGGAGGGTTCGGATTTTGAGTGGGTAGGGGTCTTGAATTTTGGTGGCTAGATTGTTCTTCATTTGATCTAACAGCAAGGGTGTTTGATCCTTCATTGCTAGGTTCTCGGATATATTGTTTAAGGTTTTGGAAGGGGTTGGGCAATTTTCTTTTTCGGGTGGGTTTTGGTAGGCTTGTGGGTAAGGTGGAATTTTTTGGTTCATTCGAATTGGGTGGCCGAAAGAGATAGCTATGGTTTGTAATGTGTTTGGCTTTGGTAAGGGTAACATTTTTGGTTCTCAAAATTTCACCAACGGCAAACCCGTAACCAATCTCTTGTTGAAACCATCCATCTACTAAAGACTTCGCCTTCTTCAAAGACTCACACAACCTTCCAAACATAAACGCACCCCAATCCATACAAACATTGTTCAAAATGATGTCCATAATCAACAACTTATCCCCCGACAACCTATCACGGCAATGATACCGGGACTCTACACATTTATGAATAATATCCAACAACAACCCGTAATCCTTCTTTGAATCCCTCTTGTTGCTGTTAATCTTCGGAGATAACGGTGCGTTAGCATCGCGAATCTCGGCCCAAATGGCATTGACATCATGCACATGATTTTCTACCCTCAAACTCGTTTCAACAAGGTTAAACATTCTCCGAAAATCTTCGAGTTTTATTTCTACATCAACACCTTTGATCATAGAAATAATTGAGCCATTTTCTACTTTAGCATTCATGTATAATTCGGTCACCTCATCTTTATAGAAACCAACATATCTAAAAGTGCAAAAATTTAACAACCCACAAGATTCGAGAGAGTTGATAATTTTTACCCCAATAGATTTGTCGTCCACTTGCTTGTTGAAATCGGTGACATCAAGGATCATTCCACTAAGCACACGGCTAGACTTCCTTGTTCCTCCGGTGGTGATTGTTTCCACATCCACTTGATTGGCATCCATTTGAGTAGAAATTGGATTTAGGAATTTTTGGGTGAAGAAATGGATATTTCGGCAATGAGGTCCGAAAAAGGGTAAAGAGGAATGGGTATTTGGATAGAGAGGTTATTTGGGTAGGTTTTTGGGTTTGGGTGATGGGTTTTTGTGTGTAGAAGAGTTTTGTGTAGAAGATTTAGAGTGGGTGTTTGAGCATTGGAAAATTTTTGGTTTCTTCTTGTGCGTTTTTCCGGTCGGCGAGAGAGAGGGAAGAGTAGAATTTGTGTTCTTCTTGAATTCCAACTTCTACCCGTTAGGATTGAGGGAGAAGGGTGATAAATTACTCTTTTGCCCTCTAGTGGGTAGAGAGAGAGTATTAATCTCTTTGAGGATAAATTCGACCTTCTACATGATTTAAATTTGCCAGCTCAGATTTATATGCTCCATTTGTGAGTACATGGCGCCAAAAATTGTGCTTCAAATAACCGCCAACCTGGAGCGAATCAGATAAAAAAAATCTCGAAAATAATCTGTTAGACCAATAAATATATTCCAGATAAATATTATCGTCTCGATTTCATATTTCAATAAAGCTGATATTATCTGAAATAAAAGCTGATAAGAAATAAATTGATCAGACAGATACCTAATATCTGAAAAGAAAAATTTCAAGTTCCCAAAACATTTAAAAGAAATTTGACTTTTGCAAATGGGCCTAACCTTTTTGACATTTGAATTGCAAGATATGGGCAATTTTTCATCAGAATTAGTTTCTTTAACATGCAAACCCAATTAGGCACATAAAATCATATACTGAACAAAATTAACCCAATTAAAAGAACATTCCCCCTAAAATACATACTTAAATCAAATTAATTTAATTAAACACATTTAGCAAACAAATTACACAAATCAATTATGCTAAAACGTGACAAATTAAATAGACATACGTATCACATAAATAAATCGCAAATTTAGGTACGCAGATTTCATAAGATAAAATTATAACACATAAATTTTACGAGAACATGTACATAATTAAACATATATTATACGTACATACACAATTAAATTAAAACACATAGGTCACATAAATTGTAAGCAATATAAACAGTACGTATCAAATATTTAGAGTTTAGAAATTGCTTAGCTCATTCCGATCATTCCCATTTCATGCCTTAGAGTAGCAAAACGAGATTCACACAACGGCTTTGTGAGAATATCAGCAATTTGATTCTCCGTGGGAATATGATCGATTCTCAAATCTTTCTTTTCGACGTGGTCGCGGATAAAATGGTGTCGAACATCGATGTGCTTGGTTCGCGAATGAAGCACCGGATTTTGGGTTATGGCGATTGCACTAGTATTATCGCATAAAATGCTAACATTTTAGCACTTAATCCCATAGTCCAATAATTGTTGCTTCATCCACAAGATTTGTGCACAACAACTCCCAGCTGCAATATATTCGGCTTCAGCAGTGCTTGTAGCTATGGAGTTTTGTTTTTTGCTGAACCAAGAGACCAATCTTCCCCCTAAGAACTGGCACGTCCCTGAGGTAATTTTTCGGTCTATTTTACAACCTGCAAAATCTGCATCTGAACAACCAGTTAGTGTAAAATCTCCTTCTTTGGGATACCATAATCCCACATTGATTGTTCCTTTAAGATATCGAATTATCTTCTTGGTTGCAATCAGATGACTTTCTTTGGGCTTTGATTGGAATCTTACATATACGCCAACCGAGTCGGATATGTCCGGTCTGCTTGTGGTTAAGTATAGTAACGATCCAATCATCCCTCGATATATCGTTTGATCGACGTCTTTTCCTTCATCATCTTTATCCAATTTTTGAGATGTACTCATGGGAATTTTGACTGAGGATTTTCCATCTATGCCAAATTTCTTGATAAGATATCTTGTGTACTTGGCTTGATTTATGAAAATTCCTTCTTCAAGTTGCTTGACTTGCAGTCCCAAAAAGTAATTTAATTCTCCCATCATACTCATCTCGAACCTGTTCTGCATGAGCTTAGAAAATTTCTCACATAAAGATTTATCAGTACTTCCAAAGATAATATCATCAACAGAAATTTGTACTAATAAAATGTGATTATTTTCTTGAATTCTAAAGAGGGTTTTATCGACTAGACCTTTGGTGAATCCACAACTAATTAAGAACATTGACAAGGTGTCGTACCAAGCTCGCGGAGCTTGTTTTAACCCATACAATGCCTTCTTTAATTTGTAGACTTGATCACCAACGTCTTTTACCTCAAAACCGGGTGGTTGTTCGGCGTAAACTTCTTCTTCAAGTAAGCCATTAAGAAATGCGCTCTTTACGTCCATTTGATATACAACGAAATTCTTGTGTGCTGCATATGCTAGGAATATTCGGATTGCTTCGAGTCGTGTGACGGGGGCGAATGTCTCATCAAAATCAATTCCTTCTTCTTGTGAATACCCCTTCGCAACTAATCTTGCTTTATTCCTAACAATGACGCCGTCTTCGTTTGCTTTGTTCCTAAAGACCCATTTAGTGCCAATTACATTTTGATGCGTTGGTCTTGGAACAAGTTTCCATACGTCGTTGCGCTTGAATTGATCTAATTCCTCTTGCATGGCATCTATCCAACTTGGATCGGCTAAAGCTTCATCAATTTCTTTTGGCTCCAGTTGTGATAGAAAGCATGAGAACATTGCATCTTGTTGTAGGTTCCTAGTAGATGATCGCGTTTTCACTCCGTCACTTGGATTTCTAATGACTAAGTCATGTGTGTGACTTCTTAGCCACTTTCGATTTGGTTGGAAACTTGTTGGATTCTCAGAGTTTCCTTCTTGTTGGAATACTTGATGTGATTCCACTTGTTGCGAATTGTTGACGGGTACATCTTCTTGTTCATCTACGGAAATTTCTTCTTCTTGAGTTCTGGGTGCAATTTCGGTTGTACGTGATATTTCGGGTATCACATTGGATATTGCCTCAATTTGGTGAATACCCATATCACTTGACTCTTCTACTTCCTGCAACACATTATCTTCGAAATTGTCATTAGAAATAATTAAAATCACGATTACCTTCATCATTTTTCCCATTATTGTCGTGATTTTCATCGAACACAACGTGAATCGATTCTTCTACCACCATGGTTGATTTGTTGAATATTCTATATGCCTTGCCTGGTAGATGAATATCCTAAGAATATTCCTTCGTCCGCTCGCTCGTCAAAAGTCTTTAATTGAGACTTTCCATTAACAAGTACAAAACATTTACAACCAAATGTATGAAAATAAAGTGAGATTGGGTTTTCTCCCTTTCCATAGTTCATATGGTGTTTTGTTATAAGACTTGTGGATTAGACTGCGATTTAGAGTATAGCACGTCGTGTTAATTGCTTCTGCCCAAAATCTTTTTGGTAGTCCGGCGGCCGTTATCATGACTCGTGCGGCTTCCTTTAAGTGTTCGATTTCTTCTTTCAGCTACACCATTTTGTTGTGGTGTTCGTGCGGCAGATAATTGATGTAAGATTCCTTGTAAATTGCAGTATGATTGAATCACTCTGTTCACAAACTCTGTTCCTCGATCGGTTCGTATTGTCGCAATCTTCATGTCTTTTTCGACTTGTAGTAGCTTCAATAGCTCTGGCAACTTTGATAAGACTTCATCCTTTTTCTTGATGAATATTATCCATGTGTACCTGGAAAAATCATCAACAACAACCAAAGTATATTTCTTACCACTTTATACTTACTGGGTCTACTGGACTAAATAAATCCATGTGCAGTAGACTTAAGGGTCTTGATGTTGACTCTTGAGCTTTGGCTTTGAATGATGCTTTGATTTGTTTTCCTTTCAGGGCATGCGTCACAAATTTGATTTTTCTTGAACACAATGTTGGGGTAGTCCTGTCGACTAGATTATTTTTTGCAAGCTTGTTGATGGTTTTTGAAATTCAAATGATTTAGCCTTCTGTGCCATTCCCAACAAGCTTCATTCGAATTGTTTGCCATCAAGCATACAGATTCCTTTTGTTGTACTCCAATCTACAACATACAAGTTTTTCTTTCTTGATCCGGCGAGTATGACTTCATTCGTAGATTCGTCTTTGACTGACATTTGCCTTTGTAAAATTCTACGAGATATCCTTTGTCAGAAAATTGACTTGTACTAAACAAGTTAAACTTTAATCCTTCGACATAAGATACATCATCAATTCGTAGACCATTTCTCACAATTGCGCCGGTTCCTTTTGTCATTCCATATCGATCGTTTCCACCGAACACTACTTTTGGTCCTTCGATACCTTTGAACTCAACTAGACTAGCTTTATTGCCGGTCATATGTCGAGAGCAACCGCTATCGAAATATCAAACTTCCTGCAAGAAAGATTAATTATTTTTAGGTACCCATGCTTGATTGGGTCCTTTTGTGTTAGTAATTTTTGGCATCCAAATCCACCTAGATCCCACTGATCCAAGAGTAGGTGATTTGTAACCATTAAAGACTCTATAATCATATCGCACTTGCGAATAATGCTTTGGTGCGGGTTGGGAAGCAGATAGTTGCTTGATCCTATGAAAAAGAGCAAATCTGGACTTGGTCCATGGTTTGTCATCAAGCGACCAATCTTGTTCTGAGGGATATAATCTCCCAGCCCCAATACTCGGAATTCTTCCCATATTCCTATGAGGTTTTATTGCACTAGACTCGTTGGCTCTCTTTTGAGATACAAATTTTTGCCTTTTAAAATTTTGTTGCCTATCCGAGATATTAATTTTTGGATTCGGCCTTGCAACATTTTTCTGGGCATTTATTTGATTACCAACTCCTTGTCTCATTGTGCTATACTGACCTTTCACAAATTTTACCACTGGAACTTTATTAATTAAAGTAGTAGTAGAATTAGTCAGTTTCACAGGGGTTTGAGAACATGATGGATCGTAGCCTAGTCCAGCTTTATCTCCAGCGGGTTTCTGCATGTTTACCATTTTATCCATTATTTTGGATGAATTTGTAAATGATGCGATTACTTCCCGAAGGTTATGTCTCGAACCTCTCTAGCTTTGCACTCTTCTTGAAGTCGAACATTTTCAGCTTTCAATTTACTCATTTCATTTAGAGCATTTTGCAATTTTTGTGACATTTCTTCCTTTTCAAGAATTAACATATTATTGCGGTCTTTGATTTGAATATGAGTGGCCATGACTTTTTGACAATCTTCCATAAGACTTTGAAATGATTCTTGAGTCTGGAAAGAAGTGTCAACTGAACTAAAAGAACTAAAAGAGCTAGAAGATACCTCTTCGTCGGTTTAACGCGTCATATAGCATTCCTCATGTTCGGATGTTTTGCCCACTAGGCATAGTAGCACCGTATCTTCTTGTGATGAATCACTCTTGTCGCTAGATGATTCTTCGGATTCATTTGCTTCTAACGGATCGCTTATTAGTGCCTTCCGTTTGCCCTTTTTGAATTTCTTCTCTTTGGATTTGTATTCCACTTTGGAGAAGTATTCGAATTTTTTGTCCGCCTTGGGGTGTGGACATTCGGCCATAAAATGTCCAGCCTTTCTACAATTGTAACACACGTTTGTGTTATCTTCGACCGGTTCCCTTCTTGATCTTCTATTCTCTCGAAAAGAATTCCCTTGTGGTGATCCTTTGTTCTTTCGCATGAACTTCTTGAATTTCCTAACAAATAAGGAAAATTGTTCGTCAGATAAAAAATCATTATTTACTACTGACCTTGATGTTGAAGGTTGTTCGGCCATCAATGCGGATGTTCGTTCATTGCGTTCTTCTTCGACTCGTGTCTTCATTTCGAACTCATACGCCTTAAGATCACTAAAGAGTTTATCCGTAGATAATGTCCTTAGATCTCTATGATCGCGCATTGCGGTCACCTTCATATCCCAATTTGTAGGTAGTCCACGTAACACTTTGAGCAATATTTCTTTCTGGGTAATGGTCTTTCCAGATCCGTGATTTCTCCAAGGATTTTGATCAATCGAGCTTCCATGTCGGTGATGCTTTCATTCGGTAGCATTTTGAAATCTTCGAACCTCTTCATGGCAATGGTTAGTTTGTTGTCTTTTTCTTGTTCATCACCTTCACCGATACTAATGAGAGTATCCCATATTTCTTTTGCTGTGGTGCACTTTCGAATCTTTGGGAATATTGTGTCATCGACCGTTTTGAACAAAATATTGTCCAAGTTATTTCGCGCTCTATCTTCCTTTGTGCACTCCATTTTTGGCTTTGGAAATATATCGTGGAACATTTGGATCTCGTGGGGGGTAGCAGTATTAGCTTCCATGATTTGGATAGGACCAGTGGTGATGACTTCCGACATTTCATCATTTAAAGCAGATAAGTGCACCTGCATACGTATTTTCCAATCATCAAATTTATCAAGTGAGAAAAGCAAATTTTGAGCAAGAGCCATATCTCTCTTCATCTTGAAGATTTTGAGATCTATCTAGCAGTCAAAATTAACTCAAATAGACAACC
>NW_017617783.1:0-11288 GCF_001879475.1 Ipomoea nil
GAGTCTTGACTCATCTATAAACTCGTACCTAAGGATAAATAAAACTATACGATGGGCCACCCTATGTATTCAAGTCCTTCTATTGTGCACATGGACATGGGGCTTGTCGGGACTTGAATCTGTGCATTCTTGGGATTTTCCCCGAAGGAATTCACTCTTCCTAGTCACCTTCCCACGGGTCCCCAACGGGACCTTGACGGTCCCCAACAGGAGCTTAGCAGGCGGACGACCGCCACCTCGGCGCCCACTGGTACAATGTGCTGATTTCTTAACTCCTCACTTTATTGATTCATGGCGCACTTGTATGCCTCGATTGATTAACGCAAGTCTTGGGTAAAGAACCATCGGTCGCCCAAACATGTATTACTTTCCTCTGGTTCCTCGACTGCAGAGGTTGTATGCATCTAATGCTACAACAAATGATATGAAGTGGCATGCAAATTCAGTTGAAGACGGAATCATGCATCATCCCTCAGACTCGCATGGTTGGAAGCATTTTAATAGCATTTATCCTGAGTTTGCATCTGAAATTCGAAATGTCAGGTTATGCCTGTGCACCGATGGATTTCAACCATTTGGACAGTCAGGGCAACAATACTCTTCATGGCCTGTGATACTAACACCGTATAACTTGCCTCCTTGGATGTGTATGAAGGAGGAGTATATGTTCTTGACCGTATTGGTTCCATGTAACACCCCGTGTTACGGCCTTCAATCCCGGATTAATTATTTAATTAATCCCGTTAATAATAATTAAATATGATTTAATTCGGTTAGGTTTCCTTTAATTAATTAATAAGGTCCACCATGAACCGTGGACCCTTGCCTAAATTAGAGTCCTAAGCCTATTAGGAATAAAGAAAGTAAACCCCTTTACTATTCAGATTCTAATTAGGAATCCTAGACCTAGTTATCTATTAGGAATAAAGGAAGTAGGCCTTTTACTATTCAGACTACGATTAGGATTCCCTTTAATTAATTAATATGGTCCACTATGGACCATGGACCCTTATCCCTAAAATAAGCCCTTAGTCCTATAAGGAATAGAATTAGTAAACCCATACCATTCAGACCCTAATTAGGAGTCTTAAATATATAAAATAGGGATATAGGAGGCACCTAGATCTTGCACCACCATAATCTCTCACCACACAAGAAGTTCCAAGAATCCCCTTAGGAGAAATCAAGAAAGAAGAAGGCTTAAAGAAAGACCCTTCATAGCCAAGGAATTAATTAAGGCTAAGAGGTAACCCATGTCTCAACAAAACCTATTTTCATAGCTATGATTCCCCTCTTAGGATTTCCCCATATTCTGTGTATTGATGATTTGTGATATTATTATTGATGATTGATGGGATGATTCCATGGGAGATCTTGATGATGAAAGGTTCTTGATAATTATGGTGTTCTTGATGATTATATGATGTTCTTGATGATTATATGGTGTTCTTGATATTCTTAATGATTATAGGATGTTCTTGATGTTTATGTGATATCCTTACCGAATCTTGATATTAGAAGATGAATTGTGTCCTTGCTGATTTAAAAATGATTAGAACCCTAGGTTGTATCGTATGGAATTATTCTTGGTGTATTGGGTGGGAATTCGAATGATTGGGTGTTGATTATGTTTAGAAAAGCACGATAGGTTATGTGCCATATGTTTCTCGATCTTTGATCCGTTAATTGTCTACGTGTGCTATCAATTGCGTTTGAAAGTGTCTAAGCATGGTTTCGGGTTCCACAAAGGTTCCGGGGCGTTTTTGGTGAAAAAGAGTTAGTGGGGGGTAGGTGGGGGTAGGGGACCGCCACCTACCCGCGGCCTTCTTGGGCAACGCCGGCAGTGGGCAGCCGGATGGCGGCAGCTGCCGCCGGGCACCCGCTGCCCGGAATAGCTGCCGCCGGAGGGTGAACCCTCACCCACTGGTTACCCGCTGGTTTGCACCCCAATTTGGGATTTCGGCTTCCCCGTTTGATGTTCCCCCGACCCCCGTGGTGTCCCAACGGACTCCATCTATCGTGCCTATGTGTAGTTTGTTTTTCGGTACCGTTCGTAGGTCGCATGAGTCTTATATATTGCATGCTAGTTGAACTGGTATCCCGTTGACCTAGGTGAAAGAAGTATGAACCCCTTAGGACTATTCTTAGAATGTGAAGGATCACGCATATGTTTTGTTATACGTTTTCTCCCCCTTCCCAATGTGTTAATGTGGGTTGCATGTGCTTACTATGTGTTATGTGTGCATGTTATCCCGATTTGGTTGAGATCAATCGGGCTATACAGGCAGTCGGGTGGGCTGAGAACCATACCGGCTGTTAACCAGGCTGGTAGAGACCGGTCAGGTATATAAATATTATATAGGACTAAGGTCCACTATACGGCAGTTGAATGGGTTGAGAACCATCCCAACTGTTAACCAGGCTGGTAGAGACCGGTCAGGTATATAAATATTATATAGGACAAAGGTCCACTATACGGGCAGTTGAATGGGTTGAGAACCATCCCAACTGTTAATCAGGCTGGTAAAGACCGGTCAGGTATATAAAGATTATATAGAGCTGCGGCTCATCGGTCGGTTGCGATCGACCCCTCCGTAGTGTGAGACGGGGCAGGGTGCTGCGGGGCCGTGTCAGAGCTATATGCGCTGACCCTCATGTATGGGCATGCGATTGGTCCTGTGGCGCCAACAAAGTGTGCTATGTGATGAAGTGTGGATGAGTTGTTGTTATGAGTATCTTGTGGATGAGACTATGGGTTTGTACCGGGGATTGTATGTGTTGGGTTATGATTATTAACTATGTTTATCTTATCTATCTTGCCTGTTGTAAACTGTATATGCTTGGTATAACTGTTGTCTGTGCTTAGCCCTATCTGTTGAGTCTATCCCTGTTTTAAAAGCTAGAGTTCGTAGGATATATCTTCATGTTCAAAATGGTTTTCATATATATATATATATATATATATATATATATATATATATATGTATGTATATATGTATTGTACTTCAACGCGTTGGAGTGGGTTTCCAGCATCTCTCGCTGAACAGATATATTTGGCTTTCAGGCACAGACGAGTAGATCACTGGAGCGCGCTAGAAGCTTGGGGCGTAGCTTAGATAGTTTTTCCCTTTCGGCCTGCGTGCCATGATCTAGTATTGATACTGATTGAGGTTTTAGAATTTAGCCTGTGCACCGAGTTCTCTAGCTCGGGTGTGGCATAGCACCCCGTACTCTTTGTATCGTATTTTGGGATTTATTGAAATTCTCTCTTTATTATATAAGTTTTAAAAATCTTGAAAATCTGGGTGTTACAGTTGGTATCAGAGCCTAAGTTTGACACTAGGATAAGACTCTTAAGACCGGACTTTAGGACATTAGGCTTGAACTCTAGGTACTTAGGAACATAGGATTCAGGAATCTTAGGACGCGCGGTGAGATTGTGAAACCTACACGTAACCTCCCCTCACCTTATCCCTCTCTAAAAATAACTTCCCCCTATGCTTACCACACCAAGGTAAGGGTGCAGCACACTGACTCATCGATACAATAAATATTGACCCTGAAAACCAGCAGCATGGCGCCAACAAGAAGACTGTCAAGGATCCCACACTCCTCGAAGAATGAACCCGAACCTTCAATAAAGTCCTCGGTTAGTGGAATACCCAGAGGAACGCCGCGTAGGGATAGCCTCATTCCACTTCAAGACACGAGGCTGATCTTTGATAAATCCACGAAGAACCCACTTATGGGCAACAACCAGGGGTTCAACTAGGAGTGCCTAGGGGCACGGCTACGGGACGATTTCACCCCGCACCTGTAAGGGCAACCATGTACGAGGAAAATCCTCCACCTAAAACAAGGGATGACCACCATCAGGGAATACCACAAACGATCCCTCCAGCTGGCTCGTTTCGCGCCTGAATTAGATCCTACAGAGACAACCAAGATAAAGAAGTCTGTGACAGACCACAACTACGAAACCCAGAAGGCCCTAATTGTAAGCAAACCCCGCACACCCAACGAAGCCTACACCAGTAATGCCAACTTCTACCAAACGGGGAATTTAGGGGCAAACCCGAAAGAAGGAGTAACGGAAGTGGGAGACCGCTCCCTCCAGCATGAGCGAACCCTTCCGGAACTGGTTAAGAATGGGCGCAACTATCCCAGCCCGGAGACCGGGAACGCCAATTAAATGCAAGAAAGAAAAGTAGTACATGAACAACGTCTTTTCTCAATCGTTAGCACGAATTGTCGAAAAGGACTCGATATGACAAGAAGAGGCAACAGACGCATGGAAAGTATCATACAACTAGAGCCTCCCGGCGATAAGGGTCTTACCTAGGAACAAGGACCTTGATGGTTTTATGACACCGTAAGAAGTACATGTAACACACAAAATCGCCAAAACACCATGCGACGTCAAACGCAGTCAATCAATGCATTCCAAGGAAGAGAAATGCATCACCAAGCACTTGGTCACCAAAAGACTGAACAAAGAACGAGCGACAAGCTGAACTCCAAGAAAAACCAAGAAGGCTTATCATTAATCAAGCAAGGCAAAGACAAAGTTGGCTTATAACCAACCACCCGGTGAAGGTGACGAGGTTGCTAATTGGAAACCGGACGCGACCTACTGAGCAAAAAGAACATGCGAGAGTCTTGACTCATCTATAAACTCGTACCTAAGGATAAATAAAACTATACGATGGGCCACCCTATGTATTCAAGTCCCTTCTATTGTGCACATGGACATGGGCTTGTCGGGACTTGAATCTGTGCATTCTTGGGATTTTCCCCGAAGGAATTCACTCTTCCTAGTCACCTTCCCACGGGTCCCCAACGGGACCTTGACGGGTCCCAACAGGAGCTTAGCAGGCGGACGACCGCCCACCTCGCGCCCACTGGTACAATGTGCTGATTTCTTAACTCCTCACTTTATTGATTCATGGCGCACTTGTATGCCTCGATTGATTAACGCAAGTCTTGGGTAAAGAACCATCGGTCGCCCAAACATGTATTACTTTCCTCTGGTTCCTCGACTGCAGAGGTTGTATGCATCTAATGCTACAACAAATGATATGAAGTGGCATGCAAATTCAGTTGAAGACGGAATCATGCATCATCCCTCAGACTCGCATGGTTGGAAGCATTTTAATAGCATTTATCCTGAGTTTGCATCTGAAATTCGAAATGTCAGGTTATGCCTGTGCACCGATGGATTTCAACCATTTGGACAGTCAGGGCAACAATACTCTTCATGGCCTGTGATACTAACACCGTATAACTTGCCTCCTTGGATGTGTATGAAGGAGGAGTATATGTTCTTGACCGTATTGGTTCCATGTAACACCCCGTGTTACGGCCTTCAATCCCGGATTAATTATTTAATTAATCCCGTTAATAATAATTAAATATGATTTAATTCGGTTAGGTTTCCTTTAATTAATTAATAAGGTCCACCATGAACCGTGGACCCTTGCCTAAATTAGAGTCCTAAGCCTATTAGGAATAAAGAAAGTAAACCCTTTACTATTCAGATTCTAATTAGGAATCCTAGACCTAGTTATCTATTAGGAATAAAGGAAGTAGGCCTTTTACTATTCAGACTACGATTAGGATTCCCTTTAATTAATTAATATGGTCCACTATGGACCATGGACCCTTATCCCTAAAATAAGCCCTTAGTCCTATAAGGAATAGAATTAGTAAACCCATACCATTCAGACCCTAATTAGGAGTCTTAAATATATAAATAGGGATATAGGAGGCACCTAGATCTTGCACCACCATAATCTCTCACCACACAAGAAGTTCCAAGAATCCCCTTAGGAGAAATCAAGAAAGAAGAAGGCTTAAAGAAAGACCCTTCATAGCCAAGGAATTAATTAAGGCTAAGAGGTAACCCATGTCTCAACAAAACCTATTTTCATAGCTATGATTCCCCTCTTAGGATTTCCCCATATTCTTGTGTATTGATGATTTGTGATATTATTATTGATGATTGATGGGATGATTCCATGGGAGATCTTGATGATGAAAGGTTCTTGATAATTATGGTGTTCTTGATGATTATATGATGTTCTTGATGATTATATGGTGTTCTTGATATTCTTAATGATTATAGGATGTTCTTGATGTTTATGTGATATCCTTACCGAATCTTGATATTAGAAGATGAATTGTGTCCTTGCTGATTTAAAAATGATTAGAACCCTAGGTTGTATCGTATGGAATTATTCTTGGTGTATTGGGTGGGAATTCGAATGATTGGGTGTTGATTATGTTTAGAAAAGCACGATAGGTTATGTGCCATATGTTTCTCGATCTTTGATCCGTTAATTGTCTACGTGTGCTATCAATTGCGTTTGAAAGTGTCTAAGCATGGTTTCGGGTTCCACAAAGGTTCCCGGGCGTTTTTGGTGAAAAAGAGTTAGTGGGGGTAGGTGGGGTAGGGGACCCGCCACCTACCCGCGGCCTTCTTGGGCAACGCCGGCAGTGGGCAGCCGGATGGCGGGCAGCTGCCCGCCGGGCACCCGCTGCCCGGAATAGCTGCCGCCGGAGGGTGAACCCTCACCCACTGGTTACCCGCTGGTTTGCACCCCAATTTGGGATTTCGGCTTCCCCGTTTGATGTTCCCCCGACCCCCGTGGTGTCCCAACGGACTCCATCTATCGTGCCTATGTGTAGTTTGTTTTTCGGGTACCGTTCGTAGGTCGCATGAGTCTTATATATTGCATGCTAGTTGAACTGGTATCCCGTTGACCTAGGTGAAAGAAGTATGAACCCCTTAGGACTATTCTTAGAATGTGAAGGATCACGCATATGTTTTGTTATACGTTTTCTCCCCCTTCCCAATGTGTTAATGTGGGTTGCATGTGCTTACTATGTGTTATGTGTGCATGTTATCCCGATTTGGTTGAGATCAATCGGGCTATACAGGCAGTCGGGTGGGCTGAGAACCATACCGGCTGTTAACCAGGCTGGTAGAGACCGGTCAGGTATATAAATATTATATAGGACTAAGGTCCACTATACGGGCAGTTGAATGGGTTGAGAACCATCCCAACTGTTAACCAGGCTGGTAGAGACCGGTCAGGTATATAAATATTATATAGGACAAAGGTCCACTATACGGGCAGTTGAATGGGTTGAGAACCATCCCAACTGTTAATCAGGCTGGTAAAGACCGGTCAGGTATATAAAGATTATATAGAGCTGCGGCTCATCGGTCGGTTGCGATCGACCCCTCCGTAGTGTGAGACGGGGCAGGGTGCTGCGGGCCGTGTCAGAGCTATATGCGCTGACCCTCATGTATGGGCATGCGATTGGTCCTGTGGCGCCAACAAAGTGTGCTATGTGATGAAGTGTGGATGAGTTGTTGTTATGAGTATCTTGTGGATGAGACTATGGGTTTGTACCGGGGATTGTATGTGTTGGGTTATGATTATTAACTATGTTTATCTTATCTATCTTGCCTGTTGTAAACTGTATATGCTTGGTATAACTGTTGTCTGTGCTTAGCCCTATCTGTTGAGTCTATCCCTGTTTTAAAAGCTAGAGTTCGTAGGATATATCTTCATGTTCAAAATGGTTTTCATATATATATATATATATATATATATATATATATATATATATATGTATGTATATATATGTATTGTACTTCAACGCGTTGGAGTGGGTTTCCAGCATCTCTCGCTGAACAGATATATTTGGCTTTCAGGCACAGACGAGTAGATCACTGGAGCGCGCTAGAAGCTTGGGGCGTAGCTTAGATAGTTTTTCCCTTTCGGCCTGCGTGCCATGATCTAGTATTGATACTGATTGAGGTTTTAGAATTTAGCCTGTGCACCCGAGTTCTCTAGCTCGGGTGTGGCATAGCACCCCGTACTCTTTGTATCGTATTTTGGGATTTATTGAAATTCTCTCTTTATTATATAAGTTTTAAAAATCTTGAAAATCTGGGTGTTACAGTTGGTATCAGAGCCTAAGTTTGACACTAGGATAAGACTCTTAAGACCGGACTTTAGGACATTAGGCTTGAACTCTAGGTACTTAGGAACATAGGATTCAGGAATCTTAGGACGCGCGGTGAGATTGTGAAACCTACACGTAACCTCCCCTCACCTTATCCCTCTCTAAAAATAACTTCCCCCTATGCTTACCACACCAAGGTAAGGGTGCAGCACACTGACTCATCGATACAATAAATATTGACCCTGAAAACCAGCAGCATGGCGCCAACAAGAAGACTGTCAAGGATCCCACACTCCTCGAAGAATGAACCCGAACCTTCAATAAAGTCCTCGGGTTAGTGGAATACCCAGAGGAACGCCGCGTAGGGATAGCCTCATTCCACTTCAAGACACGAGGCTGATCTTTGATAAATCCACGAAGAACCCACTTATGGGCAACAACCAGGGTTCAACTAGGAGTGCCTAGGGGCACGGCTACGGGGACGATTTCACCCCGCACCTGTAAGGGCAACCATGTACGAGGAAAATCCTCCACCTAAAACAAGGGATGACCACCATCAGGGAATACCACAAACGATCCCTCCAGCTGGCTCGTTTCGCGCCTGAATTAGATCCTACAGAGACAACCAAGATAAAGAAGTCTGTGACAGACCACAACTACGAAACCCAGAAGGCCCTAATTGTAAGCAAACCCCGCACACCCAACGAAGCCTACACCAGTAATGCCAACTTCTACCAAACGGGGAATTTAGGGCAAACCCGAAAGAAGGAGTAACGGAAGTGGGAGACCGCTCCCTCCAGCATGAGCGAACCCTTCCGGAACTGGTTAAGAATGGGCGCAACTATCCCAGCCCGGAGACCGGAACGCCAATTAAATGCAAGAAAGAAAAGTAGTACATGAACAACGTCTTTTCTCAATCGTTAGCACGAATTGTCGAAAAGGACTCGATATGACAAGAAGAGGCAACAGACGCATGGAAAGTATCATACAACTAGAGCCTCCCGGCGATAAGGGTCTTACCTAGGAACAAGGACCTTGATGGTTTTATGACACCGTAAGAAGTACATGTAACACACAAAATCGCCAAAACACCATGCGACGTCAAACGCAGTCAATCAATGCATTCCAAGGAAGAGAAATGCATCACCAAGCACTTGGTCACCAAAAGACTGAACAAAGAACGAGCGACAAGCTGAACTCCAAGAAAAACCAAGAAGGCTTATCATTAATCAAGCAAGGCAAAGACAAAGTTGGCTTATAACCAACCACCCGGTGAAGGTGACGAGGTTGCTAATTGGAAACCGGACGCGACCTACTGAGCAAAAAGAACATGCGAGAGTCTTGACTCATCTATAAACTCGTACCTAAGGATAAATAAAACTATACGATGGGCCACCCTATGTATTCAAGTCCCTTCTATTGTGCACATGGACATGGGCTTGTCGGGACTTGAATCTGTGCATTCTTGGATTTTCCCGAAGGAATTCACTCTTCCTAGTCACCTTCCCACGGGTCCCCAACGGGACCTTGACGGGTCCCCAACAGGAGCTTAGCAGGCGGACGACGCCCCACCTCGCGCCACTGGTACAATGTGCTGATTTCTTAACTCCTCACTTTATTGATTCATGGCGCACTTGTATGCCTCGATTGATTAACGCAAGTCTTGGGTAAAGAACCATCGGTCGCCCAAACATGTATTACTTTCCTCTGGTTCCTCGACTGCAGAGGTTGTATGCATCTAATGCTACAACAAATGATATGAAGTGGCATGCAAATTCAGTTGAAGACGGAATCATGCATCATCCCTCAGACTCGCATGGTTGGAAGCATTTTAATAGCATTTATCCTGAGTTTGCATCTGAAATTCGAAATGTCAGGTTATGCCTGTGCACCGATGGATTTCAACCATTTGGACAGTCAGGGCAACAATACTCTTCATGGCCTGTGATACTAACACCGTATAACTTGCCTCCTTGGATGTGTATGAAGGAGGAGTATATTTTTGACCGTATTGGTTCCATGTAACACCCGTGTTACGGCCTTCAATCCCGGATTAATTATTTAATTAATCCGTTAATAATAATTAAATATGATTTAATTCGGTTAGGTTTCCTTTAATTAATTAATAAGGTCCACCATGAACCGTGGACCCTTGCCTAAATTAGAGTCCTAAGCCTATTAGGAATAAAGAAAGTAAACCCTTTACTATTCAGATTCTAATTAGGAATCCTAGACCTAGTTATCTATTAGGAATAAAGGAAGTAGGCCTTTTACTATTCAGACTACGATTAGGATTCCCTTTAATTAATTAATATGGTCCACTATGGACCATGGACCCTTATCCCTAAAATAAGCCCTTAGTCCTATAAGGAATAGAATTAGTAAACCATACCATTCAGACCCTAATTAGGAGTCTTAAATATATAAATAGGGATATAGGAGGCACCTAGATCTTGCACCACCATAATCTCTCACCACACAAGAAGTTCCAAGAATCCCCTTAGGAGAAATCAAGAAAGAAGAAGGCTTAAAGAAAGACCCTTCATAGCCAAGGAATTAATTAAGGCTAAGAGGTAACCCATGTCTCAACAAAACCTATTTTCATAGCTATGATTCCCCTCTTAGGATTCCCCCATATTCTTGTGTATTGATGATTTGTGATATTATTATTGATGATTGATGGGATGATTCCATGGGAGATCTTGATGATGAAAGGTTCTTGATAATTATGGTGTTCTTGATGATTATATGATGTTCTTGATGATTATATGGTGTTCTTGATATTCTTAATGATTATAGGATGTTCTTGATGTTTATGTGATATCCTTACCGAAAGAAGATGAATTGTGTCCTTGCTGATTTAAAAATGATTAGAACCCTAGGTTGTATCGTATGGAATTATTCTTGGTGTATTGGGTGGGAATTCGAATGATTGGGTGTTGATTATGTTTAGAAAAGCACGATAGGTTATGTGCCATATGTTTCTCGATCTTTGATCCGTTAATTGTCTACGTGTGCTATCAATTGCGTTTGAAAGTGTCTAAGCATGGTTTCGGGTTCCACAAAGGTTCCCGGGGCGTTTTTGGTGAAAAAGAGTTAGTGGGGGTAGGTGGGGTAGGGGACCCGCCACCTACCCGCGGCCTTCTTGGGCAACGCGCAGTGGGCAGCCGGATGGCGGGCAGCTGCCCGCCGGGCACCGCTGCCCGGAATAGCTGCCGCCGGAGGGTGAACCCTCACCCACTGGTTACCCGCTGGTTTGCACCCCAATTTGGATTTCGGCTTCCCCGTTTGATGTTCCCCCGACCCCCGTG
>NW_017617784.1:0-1903 GCF_001879475.1 Ipomoea nil
ACTTTCCGCAACTGGCACCTTACCGCAACTTTCCGCAACTTGGGCACCCTCGTACCGCAACTTTCCGCCAACTTGGCACCCTCGTACCGCATAATTCCGCAACCTCGGGCACCCTCGTTCCGCATAAGTCCGCCAACCTCGGCACCCTCGTACCGCATAATTCCGCAACCTCGGCACCCTCGTACCGCATGAGTCCGCAACTTAGGCACCAACGTTTGCGCATGAGTCCGCAACTTAGGCACCAACGTTGCGCATGAGTCCGCAACTTAGGCACCCTCGTTCCGCATGAGTCCGCCAACTTAGGCACCCTCGTACCCCATAAGTCCGCAACTTGGGCACACTCGTTCCGCATGAGCCCGCAACGTAGGCACACTCGTTCCGCACAAGTCCGGCACTTAGGCACACTCGTTCCGCATGAGTCCGCAACTTAGGCACGCTCGTTCCGCATAAGTCCGCCAACGTAGGCACACTCGTTCCGCATATGCCCGCAACGTAGGCACACTCGTTCCGCATATGCCCGCAACGTAGGCACACTCGTTCCGCATAAGTCCGCAACCTCGGCACCCTCGTACCGCATAAGTCCGCAACCTCGGCACCCTCGTACCGCATAATTCCGCAACCTCGGCACCCTCGTACCGCATGAGTCCGCAACTTAGGCACCAACGTTGCGCATAAGCCCGCAACTTAGGCCACCCTCGTTCCGCATAAGTCCGCAACTTAGGCACCCTCGTACCCCATAAGTCCGCAACTTGGGCACACTCGTTCCGCATGAGCCCGCAACGTAGGCACACTCGTTCCGCACAAGTCCGGCACTTAGGCACACTCGTTCCGCATGAGTCCGCAACTTAGGCACGCGTACCCCATAAGTCCGCAACTTGGCACACTCGTTCCGCATGAGCCCGCAACGTAGGCACACTCCTTCCGCACAAGTCCGCACTTAGGCACACTCGTTCCGCATGAGTCCGCAACTTAGGCATATGCCCGCAACGTAGCACATCCGCATAGTCCGCAACGTAGGCACGCTACTTCGGCACACTCGTTCCGCTCAAGTCCGCAACTTCGGCACACTCGTTCCGCAACTGTCCGCCTACTTAGGCACACTCGTTCCGCAACTGTCCGCAACTTAGCGCACTCGTTCCGCATGAGTCCGCAACTTAGGCACACTCGTTCCGCATATGCCCGCAACGTAGGCACACTCGTTCCGCATATGCCCGCAACGTAGGCACGCTCGTTCCGCACAATCCCGCAACTTAGGCACGCTCGTTCCGCCACAAGTCCGCAACTTAGGCACGCTCGTTCCGCCACAAGTCCGATACTTAGGCACACTCGTTCCGCACAAGTCCGCTACTTAGGCCACACTCGTTCGCCATGAGTCCGCAACTTAGGCACACTCGTTCCGCATGAGTCCGCAACTTAGGCACACTCGTTCCGCATATGCCCGCAACGTAGGCACACTCGCTTCCGCACAAGTTTAGGCACGCTCGTTCCGCACAAGTCCGGCACTTAGGCACGCTCGTTCCGCACCGCCACTTAGCACACTCGTTCCGCATGAGTCCGCAACTTAGGCACGCTCGTTCCGCATATGCCCGCAACGTAGGCACACTCGTTCCGCATAAGTCCGCAACGTAGGCACACTCGTTCCGCACAAAGTCCGCAAAGCCCGCAACGTAGGCACCATCGTTCCGCATGAGTCCGCAACTTAGGCACCATCCGTTCCGCAACAGTCCGCCACTTAGGCACCATCGTTCCGCATGAGTCCGCAACTTAGGCACTAACGTTGCATAAGTCGCAACTTAGGCACACTCGTTCCCCATAAGCCCGCAACGTAGGCACCATCGTTCCGCACAATGTCCGCAACTTAGGCACGCTCGTTCCGCACAAGTCCGCAACTTAGGCACGCTCG
>NW_017617786.1:0-14905 GCF_001879475.1 Ipomoea nil
ACTTTTTATTTATGGCCTACACAGTTGTATGGACCATGTCCATGTAATAATGTTTGGCACATGATGACTAGGATCTGACTAGTGGGTTGATTGCGCGATCTGGATTGGATCCCTTATGCGTACATGTGTTGGTCCGATAGATTGTGTGGTGAGTCTAGAGAGGGGGGGGGGGGTGAATAGACTCTCGTTTTTCTTTAGTTTTTAAAGAAAAACCCTGACAACACTTTTGAGTGAGATAAGCACAGCGGAAAGATTATAAAGTGAGGGTTGCACGAGTTTGATAAAAAGTTAAGAGGAGTGATGAAAGATGATATGCAAGCAGTAAAATATGCAAGCAGTAAATAAAGCAGTAAGTAAAGAGAAGAGTGAGACGAGATTTTATAGTGGTTCGGCCAAACGTTGCCTACTTCCACTCTTCTTCCACAACTGCTGGAAGGATTGCACTATCACTCTTTAGTACAATTACACAAAGACTTCCTTGATCACTAAGCCGGACAGCCTTTGAAGGTTTTTCAACTCCGAGAGTTTACTCCGCCTCTATCAACTTCTTCTTCTAAGTTGAGGTTGGTAAGAAAGTATTTCTTGATTCCTCCAACTGTGAAGTCTTGATGGTGTGGGATGATTGCTTCAAGAGTGCAAGACTTCTTTCAAGATGTAGGGCAGTGATGGATGATCTACTTCAAATGCCTTAACACCTTAATAACTGGTTCGCAAAAAGCTTTGAGATTGTTAACTTTTCAAGGACTTTTTGCAAGAGAGTGAGTAGAGTGATAATGAACCAGCACCTTCTTAGTTGATGAAGGTTGGTTTATATAGGTGATGAAAATTCATCCGTTGGAGGGAGATGAATTTTTCGAACCTTTTATCTGTTGGACAAGGACCATGGAGCCTCATGCATTTAATGCTCCATTAATGGGTTTGTACTATGTAGCCGTTGAAGGTATGGAGGACTTGATGGCTTTTGTCTTTTAGCTCCAGAGATAGTACAGCTTCATTAAATGCTCTTTGGAGAGCGTGTCCCATGAGTTGAGGTCCTTATTGTCCTAGGATGTTGTCAAATCAGACAGGTAGAACATTCTTCTTGTTGATGAGAAGAAGATACTTGTTGGATAGTCTTGAAAAGAACTGTCTTCTTAATGACAACTCCTTCTTTCGTTGCTGTGGAGTCTTCTTTCGTCTTGATCAGCCTATCTTCTATTCATAACTCTTTTCGTGTGTTTGTTCTAGCTTAACACGAATTACATATGAGTTATGGCAACTTTCGTCTAGAACGAAAGTAGCGATACAAAACGTAAGAGTTAGGGGTCTACTTTCTACATTACATTGGTATCATCAAAATCCTAATACCTTTCTTATAAGGCTGAGAAAGTGCTCCTTAAGGATATTCTATTAATAACACAGCCATTATCGAGAGTTTACAAGTATTTTCTACGAAGAAGCAGCAGAATAAAGACAAGGACTTTTTAACTCAGACAAGTGACACGAGATGTGTGACAATGAGAGTTTCATAGATATTCAGATAAAATCATTACAAAAACTCTGTCAAAAGAAATCAAAACAAAGGATAACTTACATTTCTAAAAGATTCAACTTTGCTGAGCTTCCTTCTTTCTTTCTTGATTGTCCTTCTCTTTCTGTCTTCTTTGTGTTCTCTCGTAGTCTATCTTCTCGTTGATTCTTGCTCTGAAAGTCCTGATTGGATTGTTTCTGACGAGCTCTTCATATCCTCCTTTGATGTTTAGACTCGTGTAATTGTTGTAGGCTTCTCGAATGTTGTTGCCTTCCACTATTCCAGACTTCCACCAGGAGATCAGTTCAAACGAATTCATTCCTTCTTGATAGCTCTTGCCTGACTCTTTATGCACTTTGAAAGCTGCATTGTGCATGACATTTTGAGGAGAGTCTTTGGTTACATTTGATAGATCTTCGATGAGATTCTTAATCCTTTCTCTTTCTCTAGCTTCATCATCTCTTCTCCTGATCTCTTCATCGTGTTTTTCCCACAACTCCTTGTTTTGTCTTTTAATCCTTTCGTTCTGAGTGCTCATGTAGTTTTGCCTTGTGTGGTTGTCTTTCTTCTTCAACCATATGGGATTGTTGCAACCTTCAAATCTCTTACCGCTTCCTTCTTCGTATGGGACATAGTCCACGAAGTTTCCAATGCCATCCATGGTGACTGAGGTATTTTTCATGAGCCTTTGTCTTAGTTTTACTTGATCTCTTCTTGACAGTCCTGTGAAGAAATATTTGGCTTCAGAGCCGAAAGATTGTCGAGCCTTGTGAGGTCTGTCTTGAGTGCGACATGGCGTCTTTGATCATGGGACTGTCCACGAGACTTAGGAGGTGGATGAGAGGGATTTTTGTGACCGAGACTTTGTGAGGAGAGACTCGCTTTTCCGAAGATCTTTCTTTCGTGTTATCCCTTCTTGTTGGTTGTCATCATCCTTATCTCTGTCATCATTCCTATTTTCCCCCTTTTTGGCATCATCAGCGCAGGCAGTAGGAGGTACAGAGGGGATTTGGCTGATTGCAAGCAGGATGTCTTGAGCATATCCCAGAATTTGAAGAGCATATTCACCAAGTTGATAGGAATTGTCTTGATAAGTGTCAATCTTGGTACAAGCTAGGTCAACACGTTCCTTGAGGCCGTAATGAGAATGCTTAATCTCGTGTTGCTGCCTAGCGACTTTGTTTGAACTCTCTTCAAGATCAGAAACTCTTTTCACCAATTGCTTAAGAGTTTTGTCGTGAGGAAGATTCGGTTGCTGTGGTTGAGATTGTACATCAAGGAGTAGATTGACTTTTGACACAGGTCATTCAATACTCTCGTGTCCTTCTCCCTTAGGGCGAGATATTGCTTGTGAATCAGTTCAGCTGAATGAACAGTTTCTCGCATGAGGTTCATAATGGTCCGTGGGACTCAGCGATAGAATCGTCCTCAATGTGTGTTGGAGAAGAGTTCCTGTGTTCATCATGATGTGGTGCTTCCGGATTTTCACCATGCATCGAGTGGCCATGTTCAGGTGAGGCTTCCTTTCTGTCCTCATGAGCTGGAAGATTATGTTGTTGTTGTACAGATTCGTTCAGATGCGGAATGATAGCACGAGACGAGTGAACTGGATTTTTACTGGATGCTTCATCGAGTCTTCGTCTTCAGATGGTATTTTCAAGAGAGGTGGTCTTTGTGGACAGTTAGCATAGTCCGTTTCGACCAAGATAGTGTGGCTATCTTCTGGTTCTTCTTCTTCAGCACCTTCTCCTCCTTGTTGATTATTGTTATCATCATTATCATCATCATCAGTATCATCAGTACACTGTTGTCGTCTTCTGTTTCATCATCATTGTTTCGTCTTCATTTTCTTCTTCATCCTCTTCTTCGATTTCGTTGCCATGAACATCTTTCGTTCCACTAGCACTGCCTTTGGGATCTCGAGGATGATCTTCTGCCATTTTGGCTTTAATTTTGGATAGCAGCATGATGTAGCGAAGTTGTTTCAATTCGGCTTCAGTCACTGGATCCATGGGAGGTTTATGAAGAGGAACTACCAAGGGAGCTTTGTCCTTCCCGAGAGATCGATGAGTTATTCTATAAGAGTACACTCGGTGGATCTCCTCAATTCGCACAGCCTTTGTGACGTCCTGAGTTTCAAGCCATTGAAGTGCGAATTCTTCTTCGTCGATCATGGCTTCAAAAGTTTCGAGAAAGGTTCTGAGAGGTGCCGTGCGCCACTTGTGCCATTGTAGAACTCGATTGTAATCTCTTTCAATCGATTCTCTGAGAGATTTATCGGGTGTACCGGTCTGGAGAAGATTGACGAGCAGATGGTTTCGGGACAAATGATGTTTGAGCAGCTGTCATCTCGTCTACTAGTGCAGGTTCTTGTGTCAGAATTACCTGCTCTGCAATAGTAGGTTCTTGTGGAAGAGATTGAGCATCATTTGGAGCATCAGAGGCTGCTTTCGGGATGTCTTCTGGAGAGCCCGGCTCTTGTGGAAGATTTGACATCTTTCCTCATTTCTACAGTAGCAGGTTCTTGTGTCAACTCTCGTAGGAGTTGCTCTGCTAAGGTAGGTTCTTGTGGATGAGGAACAGGAGATGCATTCGGATTGATGGATTTGTGAGCAACGGGACTTCTTTCGGGCAGAGAAGTTTTCAGTTCCCCTCAGAGGTAGCTACTTTCGGGATGTCTTCCCCCTGTGATGTTGCTCCTTTTGATAAGGGTTCGGTTTTGAGCAGGTCTCATTCGACTTCGTTTGCTTAGACGAGTGAGAGGTTGATCATCATCATCTTCAGAGGAGTTCTGCACGATCAAAGTTTCGAGAGGAGGATCACCTTTCGTCTTTGGTTGGGAGATGACCGTCTTTTGAGTCTTAACCCGAGAAGAGGGTTTTTCTTGTTTCTGCCGTTTTGGTTTTGGTTGAGCTTCTTCGTCTGCTTTGGGGGTTTTTAACTTTCGTTTGGACTTCCCTTTGGGTAGATTGGGTTCAAGAGGAATGCCCAATTCCAACGCCTTCTGTTTGTCATATCCAGATGGTTTTTGCTTCATGTGACAGACCTTTTGACCAGGTGGAGCACCAGCACGTAGAATCACTCCTTTTGTGGCAAGAAGATGGCTTATAATGAAACGAAGCCCATCTTCTTTGTAATGTCACCAGACTCCTGCGATGGTATGTGATGGTGTGGGCGATGTTGTTGAATACTTTTGGACAATCAACCTTATGCTCATGAAGGAAGGCGTGCAGCATTTTCAGCTTTTCCCTTGTGACATCATCTGTGCCAGAAGTCTTGTGGTCCACAATCTTGTTGAAGATGTCTACTGCAAACTCATGATCCAACGGAACCATTTTTTCTTGAGGGGCCAGAAATTTCATCTTTGGAAGGGGCCTCCTTGTGTCGTATGGATTCATAGAAATCCTCCGGATCTAGATGATAATATATCAGGTTGGATTTGTAGGACTCATCTCGTCTGGGAAACCCAAAAGTTGATCGAATATCCTCAGCAGTAAACACAATGTGATGTTTATTAACTCTTGAAGTTATGCTCGAGAAATCAGAAGCCACATACGCATTCAAATAAAACTGAGTAACGTCAAGAGGGTACCATTCATCATAGTGGTGAGTTACAAACCATATAAACCTGTTTCTAACAAAGAGCGATTATCCGTTCTCCAAAGGCTTTATCCAAGACATACTTACGAAACCTTCTTCGTCCCACATACTTCCTCCTACTATAAATGGAATTCTGGACTTGATAAACTCTATATCTTCCGTGGGAAAACTTGGTATTACTGGAGTGGATGAGGGTTCAGGGTTCTCTGGTTCTTTTCGGAAGGAGCCGCCATTGATGATAGAGAGCTTGACTATAGAGAGCTTTGAGAGGAAGGGATGTATTTTGAGAGTTGTAAACAGACGGAATGAAGGTTTGAGCAGGGTTTATAAAGCTCCGGGTTGGTGTCCTTAAATCAGCCCATTAAGAAAACTTATTCGAATTTCGAAAAAGAACTCAGCGGTTCCTCTTCCTCAAAAGGTAACTGATCATCATGGATATGTGATAAGAACGTGTGCAGATCTGAAACGATCATTCCCTCATTTAATGAGGAGAGAGAAAAGCACTCAAGTGCTGAGAGGTGCATTAAATGCACGTCTTTGTCCTGTCAGACTAGTGGGATAGTGGCGATTTTCTCGGCCGTATGATCCCAATAACACTTTATGAACGGTTTAGATTCAAAAAGGAATAGCGTCTTAAGTACGATTCAAAAACCCGAATGTTGTCAGAATTTCATAAGACGCACATAATGTTGCCGAGAGATTCATCAACATTGTCACCCGAAAGATTGGTAACTGATCAGTCTTCAAGATTCGTTTAGATGAATCATGAGATCATTTCATGATATCTCCTTTAGGAATATTTTTCTCACTATTTTTCAAGGTGGTCAAATCCTTGAACGAAATTATTTCTTGGGATTTTTGAGAAAAAGTAAGTTTCGGTCAGAACAAACTTTTAAGGCTGTCAACAAGGTTACACAGATAAAACATGACATCTTATTAGCACATAGATAGGCAAGCTTTTATTCAACAATCGAGAAGAGAAGATACAGAAACATAGATGATGATTTTCAGAAAATCACTTTTTCTTCCTCTCAACCTTCTTGGATGAAGAGCATTCAGGCTTATCTTTCTTCATCCTTCAAACATTTCCTATACCATCTTTTATAGCGCGGAAAGTTGGAACCAGTAGAGGACTCAGCTTCATCATCTTTGTCATACTTCTCTTCCAGATTTTCTTGTGCCAGAAAGGCCATGTAGTCCTTGTCAATCCATTCTTTTGGATTGTCTCACTTGGATCTTTTGAGATCTTTTCTTCATTCTCTGATTCAACGATGAATCCAGCCATATCATCGTATTGAAACGATGAGTCTGAATCAGAGACGAGATTGATAGGAACATTAGGACTATTGCCTGGGTATAAGTCACCTTGCTCCTCCCTGAGGCGCCTAGCGGCCTCTTGGAGCTTGCGAGAGTCATTTCTTGTGAACCTTTTCTTAGGTGCCATTGAGAGAGAGAGTTGAGAAATTCTCTCCCTTTTTATAGCCAAGGATTGAAGGGCCAGAAAGTTTCAACATAGCAATCAATGCTCATTAATGTGGTCAAGAGAATGCTGATTTCAGTTGAGACTAAAATTTTGATTCTCTGTAAGGCTGAGTTCCAACGTGCTTAGCATTCATAAATTCATAATGAATTTTTGTACTCTTTTTGACCAGATATAACTTGTAATAAATGCACTCAACAGTAATCCTTCCTGTAATCCGAAATCATAAAAACGTATGCAATGCATTTATTTGGATAACACAACCATCATGACATACAGGATAGAAAGAGAGAGAGACTTAAACATAAAAGCTCAACCTACTACGGTTCAAAGGAAACGATAGGGCACGTGAAGTTCCATCGGTCATCTCATCAGTCACATCAGCCAGATTTGTTGTTTTGGCGTATTCATCCAACTCTTCTAGAGAGAGAGTGGGTTCGGGTGGCTGATCTGTGAACCGAGAGTGGACCCTTGAGAAATCCTCATAGGATTGAACATTGGGTGGAGGAACTTCAGGAATGGGATACCATCGAGAGGTTGGTGTCGACGAAGAGTCTTTGTTGGAGCTCTTCAGCATCATGATTCTCTCATGGGCAAGCCGTCTGGCTTGTTCCAGATGATACCTTTTTGGCCCTAGATTCGTCGACAAGAGTGTCAAGAACCTCTTTTTAGGCATTGAGTAGGTTACGTTGATCATCTCTCCTTCTTCTTTCAAGCTTATGATGGTGGCATTAGGGAGCTTGCTTGCTTCCTGTAAGTGATGCTTCAGACGAGTAGCCCTTTTTTCTGCTTCGTCCATTTTTCCTTTCCTTTGTTCATACCTGCAATCCTTTTTCTTAGAAAGAAGTGAGTGTGTCTTATGCATGGCGAAACTATTTTATAGGCAAATAAGTGTCGTGGAGATCTATACAAAATCTTTTGATACTGACACTTTCTTGCGTGAGAGACACGAAAACAAAGAGACACGAAAGGATAAGGTGATTCATTATAAAGCATGGTGGAATAACATCACATATTAAGAAAAGGACAAAGTTATTTAGATCTTCCTTTTCTTGCTGCTGGCGGTGGATTTGAGTGGTGAGGGCATCTTAGGAGGGTGCTGGACGGTGAATAGTCGAAACTGTCGCTTTTGTCCAGCACACTGTTTTCTTTGGCATATCCAATAGAATTGCCTGCAGAAGGAAACAGCTCTTTTGACTCTTTGTCTGTTGGAGCCCGAAGAAGACTCTGAATATGTTGAGAGCGTTCCATGAACTGTTCACTTCCTCCTGGGTGATGAGTTTGTCATTAAAGATCTCACTTTTTCCACTTTTTCCACCTTGATTCTCAGTGTTGGTTCTTTCACTACCTGTACTCATACCTGCAAGAACAAACACTAGAACTTTTGTTAGTGATGTATGCACAAACAATTAGTATACCTTATTTATAAGGATACTTGCGTGTAAGGATGGATCAAATCTTGCGAGAATCAAGATACGAATCTTTACAGATTTGATTCTCTGATTTTTAGGTCATTTCAATCATTCCGATCTCATGCCTTAATAGAGAGAATCTTGTCTCACTCAGAGGTTTAGTGAGTATATCTGCCAGTTGATCATCGGTATTGACATATTCGAGAGAAATATCTTTCTTCTCAACATGATCACGAATAAAATGATACTTGATATCAATGTGCTTGGTCCGAGTGTAGAACCGGATTGTGTGTGATTGCTATAGCACTTGTATTATCGCACTTAATGCTCACTTCTTGGGCATTTATCCCATAGTCTCTTAATTGATGTCTCATCCATAAGATTTGAGCACAACAACTTCCAGCTGCTATGTATTCGGCCTCAGCCGTACTAGTAGCAATGGAATGTTGTTTCTTGCTAAACCAAGACACAATTCTTCCCCTAGGAACTGACATGTTCCTGAGGTACTTTTTCGATCAATTCGACAACCTGCGAAGTCTGCATCTGAGTATCCGATTAGATCAAATGATCCTTCTTTCGGATACCAGAGACCGACACTTTGTGTGCCCTTAAGATATCGTAATATCTTTTTAGTTGCACTTAGGTGACTTTCTTTCGGTTTAGCCTGAAAGCGAGCGCATACACCAACAGCAAACGAGATGTCAGGTCTGCTTGCTGTTAGGTATAGAAGAGAGCCAATAATACCACGAAAATTTTTCTGATCAACTTCCTTTCCTTCATTGTCAATGTCCATCCTAAGGGATGTACTCATAGGTATTTTGACGGAACTTTTTCCATCAATGCCAAATTTTCGGATCAGATCTTTTGTGTATTTGGCTTGGTTTATAAATATCCCATCAGGACATTGTTTAACTTGTAAGCCCAGAAAATAATTCAGTTCTCCCATCATACTCATTTCAAATTTCCTTTCATGAGATTAGAGAATTTTTCACATAGATCTGGATTCGTGCTTCCGAAGATAATGTCGTCGACATATATTTGTACCAGTAGGATATGATCATTATCCTTTATACGAAAGAGTGTTTTGTCAACCACTCCTTTCGTGAAGCCACGATTGATTAGGAAACATGACAGTGTATCATACCAAGCTCGTGGAGCTTGTTTCAAACCGTATAAGGCTTTCTTAAGGTGATACACCTTTTCGAGGTCATTGTTGATAGTAAAACCAGGAGGTTGTTCAACATATACTTCTTCTTCAAGAAGTCCATTCAGGAAGGCGCTTTTGACATCCATTTGATAGACTTTGAAATTTTTGTAAGCTGCAAAAGCTAAAAATATTCGTATAGCTTCCAATCTGGCCACGGGGGCGAAGGTCTCATCAAAATCAATACCTTCCTCCTGACAATATCCTTTAGCCACAAGACGAGCTTTGTTCCTAACAATGAGTCCATCTTCACTCATTTTTTTCTAAAAACCCATTTAGTTCCAATGACGTTTTGATGTGATGGTCTAGGTACTAGTTCCCATACTTCATTTCGTTCAAACTGATGAAGTTCTTCTTGCATGGCTATTACCAGTCAGGATCACACATAAAGCTTCATCTACAGATTTTGGCTCTATTTGGGATAGGAAGCATGCCATCATACTTTCGTGTAATGACGCTCTTGTTCTCACACCTTCTTGAATATCTCCAATAACTTGATCTGGTGGATGATCTTTTAACCATCTAAGATCTGGCTCAAAGACATCTTGAAAATGCTGAGTATCCATCTCTGGGATATAAGGCAGGTCTATGTAGATCATTGGTTCAGATGGAGCGTTGTTAGAAGGATTGATCGGCTGATTTCCATTTGCTTGTTGAGATGACATCTCGGGTTCTGGTACTTTCGGCTGATACTTCATGTAAGACGAAAGTAAGTCTTCTTCGTCTGAGATGTCTTCATCTACGGATTTCTGAGCATTTTGAGCTGGGATAGCAGGTATCTTGTATCCAGAAGGATTTTTCTCAGATTGTTCATCAAATTTGACGTGGATGGATTCTTCGATAACCATTGTTCGCTTGTTCAGAACTCTGAATGCTTTGCTTATGGATGAATCCCATGAATAATCCTTCGTCAGCTCTTTCGTCAAATGCTTTAAGATAGCTTTTGCCATTGTTGTGAATAAAACACCTGCAACCAAAAACATGAAAATATCCAATATTTGGAGTCTTACCTTTCCATAGCTCATATGGTGTTTTGTTGTGAGACTTGTTGATTAAGGATCTGTTCTGTGTATAGCATGCGTGTTTATGGCTTCAGCCCAAAATCTCTTTGGTAGACCTGAGTGTGAAATCATTGTTCGTGCTGCTTCTTTTAGAGTTCTATTTCTCCTTTCGGCTACTCCGTTTTGCTGAGGAGTTCGTGCTGCCGAGAGTTGATGAAATATTCCATTTTGAGCACAGAAATCCTTTATCACTTTGTTGACAAATTCGGTTCCTTGATCCGATCTGATTCTTATTATTTTGACTTCCTTCTCTGTTTGAAGTTGCTTCAAAAGATTTGGCAGAGCCGTTTCTGTTTCATTCTTCTTTTTCAAGAAAAGAACCCATGTATATCTTGAAAAGTCATCTACTACCACAAGGGTGTACTTTCTTCCGCTTATACTTGCTGGATCTATTGGTCCAAAAGATCCATGTGCAGAAGGCTTAGAGATCGGAATTTGTGTCTACATCTTTTGACTTAAAGGACGACTTTAGCTGTTTTCCCTTTTGGCAGGCATCGCATATCCTATCTTTCGTGTATGATGTTTCGGGTAAGCCTCTTACAAGATTCCTTTTTGCAAGCTTGTTTATTGTCTTCATGTTCAAGTGGCTTAGCTTGTTGTGCCATTCTTGGTTGAGATCTGCATTACTCTTTTGCTACAAGACAAATATTAGTATTAGAAGAATTTAATGAAATTACATACATGTTCTTCTTTCGTTGGCCTGTAAGTGCTGTCCTGCCATCCTTCGTGTTTATGATTTTGCACTCTTCTTTAAAGAATTCTACTTTGTATCCTTTGTCGCAGAACTGACTTGTGCTTAGAAGGTTGAATTTAAGTCCTTCTACATAAGAGACATCTTGTATGATTATTCCTTTCTTGATGATATCTCCTTTTCCTCGAGTTTGGCCACTTGTTTCTCCTCCAAAGATAACTTTGGGTCCATTTATTTCTATGAAATTGCTCAAAATTGTTTTGTCACCAGTCATATGTCTTGAGCATCCACTGTCGACATACCATATGACCTGTTTCTCCTGCATCAAAGATTATGCATTTTTAGGTACCCACTTAGTTTCGGGTCCTTGGGGTTAGCAGTCAATTTTGGAACCCACATTAACCTAGAGTGCACATGACTCATCCTTGGTCCTCTGTATCCGTTGGAGGTGCGATAATCGTAATAAATACTGGCAAAGACTTTGTCCTTATACTTCCTTTGTTGCTCTTTTGGTGGAAGATTTTCATAATACCAACGATAATCGGTTTGTTTACGTCGATGTGTTACCTCAAGAGCTTTCCTCGAGAGGAGTTCCGGGTAATCAAACCAATCTTCTTCTGAAGGCCCAGTCCTTCCATTGCCATACCCAGATCTTCTGAGGATCCTTTCGGGTTGTTCGTTCTTTGAGATTCCCTGAGCAGAACTCTTTGGACGATATTGCCTCTGGTTAACATTTGTCTTTTTATAGGATCGAGAATTCCAGTTAGGCTGACTCAATTTTTGGTGTGGACTTTTTCCACTGCCATTTGGTCCATTCCTTTTGACATATATTTGTCTAGGATTGCCTTTACTAGGTTTTCTCTTTCCTGTTTCCACAATTTGTTGTACAGCCTTTCCTTTCGGTTGGCTTGTTGATTGTGGTGCTGTGACATTGTTATGTACCATCATAGGCTCGGGCAGCTGGGTTGGTCCTTGAACAAATATGGTTGCAAGATTCTCGTGTGAGTATGCATTCGTGGATTTGTTCGTTTCGACTTGTGAAGAGGAGCTGGAGTTAAAACCAATTCCGGTTTTCTCTCCGGGCAGTCTGGATTCGTTTAACATTCTGTCCATTAAGTTGGATGAATTGTTAAACTTGTCCAACACTTCAAGCAATTCTTGCTCTCTCTTTTCTTTTGCTGTGCACTGCTCCTTAAGAGCGAGAATCTTTCTCGAGCTGCTCCTTAGCAATGATCAGCATATTGTTCTCAATGCGAACTTGCTCTAATTCATTATAGCTAGTCATGAGCCGAGAGTTCTCCTCTTTTAGCTTGGAGTAAGTGCTATTTATCAACTTGAACCTCCTCATCATTTCAGTGACAGATTCACTGGAGGTTTGACTCGCTAAAGAACTTGATTCGGCTGAATAACAAGAAGAAGAGTGAGAGTTTACCTCTTCTTCATCTGCCATGAGGCATAGTTCCTCTGATTCTTGGCTGTAGAGGCATAGTAGTCCTTTCTCCTCATCACTGCTTTCGTCTTCTGAGCTTGAGCTTGAGGTACTACTTTCGGGTATAGCTTTTTCAGTGTTTTCGGCAACCACCATTGCTTTTCTTCTTCCTCACTCCTGGAGTTTGATGATTCTGGTTTATCACTTCTCTTGTGCTTTTCTCAGATTCCCTTGAGGGGCTTGTGATATCGTTGCCATCTTGATATTTGCTAACCATTGGATAAGGACAGTTCGCTTTGAAGTGCCCTGGCTTTCGGCAGTTGTAGCACAACAGCTGTGAATCAGTGGTTTCGGTCTTTGAAGTCTGAGGGAAGCTTTCATGCCTCTTTCGTGGCCTGACCGTTGTGGATCTTGAAAGTTGTTCTTTCTCATGAATCTTTTCATTTTCCTGACAAATAGGGCATATTGTTCGTCAGTTAAAAAATCACAAGAGTTAGATTTCGACCTGTTAGGGGTTGACGCTGCCTGATTTGCTACGAGGGCAATATTTCTTGTTTCTGGTTCCTCAGCATCTTTCGGTTCATGTTCAAACTCATATGCTTTGAGATCACTGAAGATTTTGGCTATGGGTGTTGTTTTCATGTCACGATTATCTCTCATCGCGATGACTTCATCTCCCATGACTTCGGCAATCCACGAAGGATTTTTAGATTCATTTCCTTTTCGGTGAGTTCTTTTCCAAGGTCTGACAAGTCTCCCATCAGCCTTGTGAATCTTAGCTCCATCTCCATGATCGTCTCGTTTGGTGCATTTTAAAGTCTTCGAACTTCTTCATGGCCATTGTCAGTTTGTTGTCCTTTTCTTGTTCATCTCCTTCTCCCAAGTCCATTAGAACTTTCCATACTTCCATGGCATTTGTACATTTTCTGACTCTGGGGAAGAGTGAATCATCTAGAGAGTTGTAAAGAATGTTCCTTGCCACATTGTCCAGATTTGCTCTTGTTCTTTCTTCCGAGGTATACTGCTCTTTCGGCTTAGGTATCATTTGTGGAGCATCTGGTCCTTGAGCAGCAGCCTGTGCATTTGCCATCATCACTGTGATAGGTCCAGTAGTTATGACGTCCCACATTTCATCATGAATAGAGCACAGAAGAGCCTGCATTCTCAATTTCCAGTCATCAAACTTGGCAAGACTAAAAGCAAGCTGTTTAGAGCGATGTTGTGCATATTCCTTTTCCATTTTAAAAAAATCGTGCAACGAAGAAGATCCAAAAAAAAAAAATTCAAAGGTAGATCTACCAGCAGTAAATGCAAAAAGCCTTTACCGTTCAAGGTATTTGGCTCTGATACCACTTGTTGGTCCCGATAGATTGTGTGGTGAGTCTAGAGGGGGGGGGGTGAATAGACTCTCGTTTTTCTTTAGTTTTTAAAAGAAAAACCCTGACAACACTTTTGAGTAAGATAAGCACAGCGGAAAGATTATAAAGTGAGGGTTGCACGAGTTTGATAAAAAGTTAAGAGGAGTGATGAAAAAGATGATATGCAAGCAGTAAAATAAAGCAGTAAGTAAAGAGAAGAGAGAGACGAGATTTTATAGTGGTTCGGCCAAACGTTGCCTACTTCCACTCTTCTTCCACAACTGCTGGAAGGATTGCACTATCACTCTTTAGTACAATTACACAAAGACTTCCTTGATCACTAAGCCGGACAGCCTTTGAAGGTTTTTCAACTCCGAGAGTTTACTCCGCCTCTATCAACTTCTTCTTCTAAGTTGAGGTTGGTAAGAAAGTATTTCTTGATTCCTCCAACTGTGAAGTCTTGATGGTGTGGGATGATTGCTTCAAGAGTGCAAGACTTCTTTCAAGATGTAGGGCAGTGATGGATGATCTACTTCAAATGCCTTAACACCTTAAGTAACTGGTTCGCAAAAAGCTTTGAGATTGTTAACTTTTCAAGGACTTTTTGCAAGAGAGTGAGTAGAGTGATAATGAACCAGCACCTTCTTAGTTGATGAAGGTTGGTTTATATAGGTGATGAAAATTCATCCGTTGGAGGGAGATGAATTTTTCGAACCTTTTATCGTTGGACAAGGACCATGGAGCCTCATGCATTTAATGCTCCATTAATGGGTTTGTACTATGTAGCCGTTGAAGGTATGGAGGATTTGATGGCTTTTGTCTTTTAGCTCCAGAGATAGTACAGCTTCATTAAATGCTCTTTGGAGAGCGTGTCCATGAGTTGAGGTCCTTTATTGTCCTAGGATGTTGTCAAATCAGACAGGTAGAACATTCTTCTTGTTGATGAGAAGAAGAATACTTGTTGGATAGTCTTGAAAAGAACTGTCTTCTTAATGACAACTCCTTCTTTCGTTGCTGTGGAGTCTTCTTTCGTCTTGATCAGCCTATCTTCTATTCATAACTCTTTTCGTGTGTTTGTTCTAGCTTAACACGAATTACATATGAGTTATGGCAACTTTCGTCTAGAACGAAAGTAGCGATACAAGAGAAAACGTAAGAGT
>NW_017617788.1:0-2500 GCF_001879475.1 Ipomoea nil
ATACTTCTATCCTCTTGCGAGTCGGTCAACCCCACGCCCGACGGCACGTACGCTGCACTGCGCTACGCTGGGCGGGTTCATTGCGAACGCCCGCCCTCCGCCCCTACGGCGCACCATAATTCGTTAACGAACAGCTTACTAGACGATTGGACACGTGCCTCGGCAACTCACAACCTACTGACGGTATATTGCAGATTCACGTTTGCTCGATTGACCGAATTCACGTGCCAATGATGTTTTTTTGCATGTCCGTCTCCGTCCTGTGGTGCGCCGCCCCGCCTTCCGACTCCGATGGGTCTATGCCGGTCCCCAAAAATACGTATGAGCGGCGGGAACACTCATACGAGGCCTACAGGACGAGGGGGGCCCGTCCCAACACGTTCCGAAAAAAGTCGACCGGCACCTCAACTACCATACCCCCCCTATAGTAGTTTTAAAAAAAAAAACCCAGTGACAGCAGTAGACACGGTTTGTCCCGTAAATCACACGGTCATTTCGGGTGGTTCCGTGCATTTTTTTTCAAATGTTATTGCATGGTCCTTTAGTTTAGAGCATTTTAACAATGCTTGGTAAATTTCAAAGCGTTTGGATGATTATTTCATTGAAAACGACGATGTCCAAATTTATGCCCAGCTGTCCGCAAAGTTCCTTGTCTGACTTAGCCAAGTACTTGGGATTGTTGGGAATGTGAGAGGAATATATGGCATTTCGTTTGCCTCACTAATTAAGTAGTACAATAAGCTCTAAAACAAATGTATATGCCATTTTGGCACGAGAGAACGACGTAAAACGACATAGGCCAAGGCATAACACAGAACCGTCGTAAAAGTACTGGGGTGGCTGGCGGGTGAACCTCTGTTGCGTGATATTTTCCGCATCCGTCCGCAACTGTGCGCAATTTGGGCGCCCTCGTACCGCATAAGTCCGCAACCTCGGCACCCCCGTACCGCAACTTCCGCAACCTCGGCCACCCCGTTTCGCAACTTTCCGCAACCTCGGCACACCCGTACCGCAACTTTCCGCAACCTCGGCACCCCGCTACCGCAACTTTCCGCAACCTCGGCACACCCGTACCGCAACTTTCCGCAACCTCGGCGCCCTCGTACCGCATAAGCAACACACCCGCTACCGCAACTTCCGCAACCTCGGCACACCCGTACGCAACTTTCCGCAACCTCGGCACCCCCCGTACCGCAACTTTCCGCAACCTCGGCACCCCCGTACCGCAACTTTCCGCAACCTCGGCCACCCCCGTACCGCAACTTTCCCGCAACCTTACCGCAACTTTCCGCAACCTCGGCCACCCCGTCCGCAACTTTCCGGGCAACCGCTTCCGCAACTTGGGCACCCTCGTACCGCAACTTTCCGCAACTTGGGCACCCTCGTACCGCATAATTCCGCAACCTCGGCACCCCCGTTCCGCATAAGTCCGCAACTTGGGCACCCTCGTACCGCATAATTCCGCAACCTCGTTTCCCCGTTCCGCATAAGTCCGCAACTTGGGCACCCTCGTACCGCAACTTTCCGCAACTTGGGCACTCTCGTACCGCAACTTCCGGGCACTCTCGTACCGCAACTTGGGCACCCTCGTACCGCATAATGCCGCAACCTCGGCACCCTCGTTCCGCATAAGTCCGCAACTTGGGCACCCTCGTACCGCATAAGTCCGCAACCTCGGCACCCTCGTTCCGCATAAGTCCGCAACTTGGGCACCGCATAAGTCCGCAACCTCGGCACCCTCGTACCGCATAATTCCGCAACTAAAGCACCCTCGTACCGCATAAGTCCGCAACCTCGGCACCCTCGTACCGCATAATTCCGCAACTTGGGCACCCTCGTCCGCATAAGTCCGCAACCTCGGCACCCTCGTACCGCATAATTCCGTAACCTCGCACCCTCGTTCCGCATAAGTCCGCAACTTGGGCACCTCGTTCCGCACAAGTCCGCAACTTGGGCACCCTCGTACCGCATAATGCCGCAACCTCGGCACCCTCGTTCCGCATAAGTCCGCAACTTGGGCACCCTCGTACCGCATAAGTCCGCAACCTCGGCACCCTCGTACCGCATAATTCCGCAACTTGGGCACCCTCGTACCGCATAAGTCCGCAACCTCGGCACCCTCGTAATAATTCCGCAACTTGGGCACCCTCGTACCGCATAAGTCCGCAAACCGCTAACCTCGTACCGCCGCAACCTCGGCACCCTCGTACCGCATAATTCCGTAACCTCGGCACCCTCGTTCCGCATAAGTCCGCAACTTGGGCACCCTCGTTCCGCACAAGTCCGCAACTTGGGTACACTCGTACCGCATAATTCCGCAACCTCGGCACCCTTGTTCCGCATAAGTCCGCAACTTAGGCACCCTCGTACCGCATGAGTCCGCAACTTAGGCACCCTCGTACCGCATGAGTCCGCAACTTAGGCACCCTCGTACCGCATGAGTCCGCAACTTAGGCACCTCGTACCGCATGAGTCCGCAACTTAGGCACCCTCGTACCGC